>NW_026287341.1:0-238498 GCF_023373465.1 Oncorhynchus keta | reverse complement strand
CAACTTAGTGGACTTCTCTAGTCTGACTTAGTGGACTTCTCTAGCCTTGATCCAAGGCTTCCAAGATGGCGTAGCAGTAAATCGTCCTGTCGTATCGTCTCGTCTCTCTGTAAATATAGTCTCTTTTTCGTTTTAGATATTTTAGATATTTTTTTCTTCGCATATCTTTAAAAACATTTTGCTAAACCTAAGCTTCCAAATACTCTTCTGCAACCCGCCAATGTAGCTACTTTTCCTAAAGTATTTATATTTACTTTGAAACCGGAACCCTTCAACTGAAGCTAGCCAGCTATGCTCGCGGTCTTCAGCTAACCGGTCATCAGCTAACCTTTAGCTCGGAAAGCTCTCGCCAGTTCGAACAACGCGACGCTATCCAGAGCATAACGGACCTATTTAATTTTTTACCCCCGGATTCCCACCACAAACGGAACATTCTTCAGCTGGATCTTCACAACTAGCTATCGAGCTAAACAGCAACCCTGGTTGATTACTCCTGGCTAGCGTTTCCACCCACGTAGCTTGAAGCTAGCCCGGCCAGAGCTCCTAGCATACTCCTGGGCTACAATACCTGGACCTACGACCGGTCTATCGATATCACTGCATGAAGAGGAATAAACAGACTCACCCCATCGCAACGTCCTCCAAAGGCTAACTCTCTAGCCCTCGCTATCTCCTTGCTTGCTAATTCGGCATGCTAACTGCTAGCTTGTTTAGCCCAGGTCCGCTAACTACTACCTTGTTTACCCCGGCCTGCTAATCTGTTAGCTTGTTAGCACAGGCCTGCTAACCGTCTGCATCGCCGCGTCCCAAAAACACAGTGGCCCATATGCACTTTCTATCTCTTCCCGATTTTAAAAAAATAATAATTTGTTTTTACCTTCCGGAAACCTGCCTCACCCAATGTGATACGGAATCGCTATTATCTTTATTTTTAGAACACACTCAAGAACCTCCAGAAGCTAACCAGCTACAAGCTACTTAGTCATTGTTATTTTTTTTTTACCTGGATAACACTCGCCAGTCCAGCCCCCCTGCCCCATCCACCGCTGCCCCCTGGACTCTGATCACTTGGCTACATAGCTGATGCACGCTGGACTGTCCATTAATCACGGTACTCCATTCTGCTTGTTTGTTTTCTGTCGGCCCCGTTGCCTAGTCAATGCCATTTTACCTGCTGTTGTTATGCTAGCTGATTAGCTGTTGTCTCACCCACTGTTTTAGCTAGCTTTCCCAATTCAACACCTGTGATTACTGTATGCCTCGCTGTATGTCTCTCTCAAATGTCAATATGCCTTGTATACTGTTGCTCAGGTTAGTTATCATTGTTTTAGTTCACTATGGAGCCCCTAGTCCCACTCCTCATACCCCTGATACCTCCTTTGTCCCACCTCCCACATATGCGGTGACCTCACCCATTACAACCAGCATGTCCAGAGATAAAACCTCTCTCATCATCACCCAGTGCCTGGGCTTACCTCCGCCATACCCGCACCCCACCATACCCCTGTCTGCGCATTATGCCCTGAATATATTCTACCATGCCCAGAAACCTGCTCCTCTAATTCTCTGTCCCCAACGCTCTAGGCGACCAGTTTTGATAGCCCTTAGCCGCACCCTCATACTACTCCTTCTCTGTTCCGCGGGTGATGTGGAGGTAAACCCAGGCCCTGCATGTCCCCAGGCACCCTCATTTGTTGACTTCTGTGATCGAAAAAGCCTTGGTTTCATGCATGTCAACATCAGAAGCCTCCTCCCTAAGTTTGTTTTACTCACTGCTTTAGCACACTCTGCTAACCCTGATGTCCTTGCCGTGTCTGAATCCTGGCTCAGGAAGGCCACCAAAAATTCAGAGATTTCCATACCCAACTATAACATCTTCCGTCAAGATAGAACTGCTAAAGGGGGAGGAGTTGCAGTCTACTGCAGAGATAGCCTGCAAAGTAATGTCATACTTTCCAGGTCCATACCCAAACAGTTCGAACTACTAATTCTGAAAATTACTCTCTCCAGAAATAAGTCTCTCACTGTTGCCGCCTGCTACCGACCCCCTCAGCTCCCAGCAGTGCCCTGGACACCATTTGTGAATTGATTGCCCCCATCTAGCTTCAGAGTTTGTTCTGTTAGGTGACCTAAACTGGGATATGCTTAACACCCCGGCAGTCCTACAATCTAAGCTAGATGCCCTCAATCTCACACAAATCATCAAGGAACCCACCAGGTACAACCCTAACTCTGTAAGCAAGGGCACCCTCATAGACGTCATCATGACCAACTGGCCCTCCAAATACACCTCCGCTGTCTTCAACCAGGATCTCAGCGATCACTGCCTCATTGCCTGTATCCGCTACGGTGCCGCAGTCAAACGACCACCCCTCATCACTGTCAAACGCTCCCTAAAACACTTCTGTGAGCAGGCCTTTCTAATCGACCTGGCCCGGGTATCCTGGAAGGACATTGACCTCATCCCGTCAGTTGAGGATGCCTGGTCATTCTTTAAGAGTAACTTCCTCACCATTTTAGATAAGCATGCTCCGTTCAAAAATGCAGAACTAAGAACAGATACAGCCCTTGGTTCACTCCAGACCTGACTGCCCTCGACCAGCACAAAAACATCCTGTGGCGGACTGCAATAGCATCGAACAGTCCCCGCGATATGCAACTGTTCAGGGAAGTCAGGAACCAATACACGCAGTCAGTCAGGAAAGCTAAGGCCAGCTTCTTCAGGCAGAAGTTTGCATCCTGTAGCTCCAACTCCAAAAAGTTCTGGGACACTGTGAAGTCCATGGAGAACAAGAGCACCTCCTCCCAGCTGCCCACTGCACTGAGGCTAGGGAACACGGTCACCACCGACAAATCCATGATTATCGAAAACTTCAACAAGCATTTCTCAACGGCTGGCCATGCCTTCCGCCTGGCTACTCCTACCTCGGCCAACAGCTCCGGCCCCCCGCAGCTCCTCGCCCAAGCCTCTCCAAGTTCTCCTTTACCCAAATCCAGATAGCAGATGTTCTGAAAGAGCTGCAAAACCTGGACCCGTATAAATCAGCTGGGCTTGACAATCTGGACCCTCTATTTCTGAAACTATCCGCCGCCATTGTCGCAACCCCTATTACCAGCCTGTTCAACCTCTCTTTCATATCGTCTGAGATCCCCAAGGATTGGAAAGCTGCCGCAGTCATCCCCCTCTTCAAAGGGGGAGACACCCTGGACCCAAACTGTTACAGACCTATATCCACCATGCCCTGCCTATCTAAGGTCTTCGAAAGCGAAGTCAACAAACAGGTCACTGACCATCTCGAATCCCACCGTACCTTCTCCGCTATGCAATCTGGTTTCCGAGCCGGTCACGGGTGCACCTCAGCCACACTCAAGGTACTAAACGACATCATAACCGCCATCGATAAAAGACAGTACTGTGCTGCCTTCTTCATCGACCTTGCCAAGGCTTTCGACTCTGTCAATCACCATATTCTTATCGGCAGACTCAGTAGCCTCGGTTTTTCGGATGACTGCCTTGCCTGGTTCACCAATTACTTTGCAGACAGAGTTCAGTGTGTCAAATCGGAGGGCATGTTGTCCGGTCCTCTGGCAGTCTCTATGGGGGTGCCACAGGGTTCAATTCTCGGGCCGACTCTTTTCTCTGTATATATCAATGATGTTGCTCTTGCTGCAGGCGATTCCCTGATCCACCTCTACGCAGACGACACCATTGTATACACTTTCGGCCCGTCATTGGACACTGTGCTATCTAACCTCCAATCGAGCTTCAATGCCATACAACACTCCTTCCGTGGCCTCCAACTGCTCCTAAACGCTAGTAAAACCAAATGCATGCTTTTCAACCAATCGCTGCCTGCACCCGCATGCCCGACTAGCATCACCACACTGGATGGTTCCGACCTTGAATATGTGGACACCTATAAGTACCTAGGTGTCTGGCTAGACTGCAAACTCTCCTTCCAGACCCATATCAAACATCTCCAATCGAAAATCAAATCAAGAATCGGCTTTCTATTCCGCAACAAAGCCTCCTTCACTCACGCCGCCAAGCTCACCCTAGTAAAACTGACTATCCTACCGATCCTCGACTTCGGCGACGGCATCTACAAAATTGCTTCCAACACTCTTCTCAGCAAACTGGATGCAGTTTATCACAGTGCCATCCGTTTTGTCACTAAAGCACCTTATACTACCCACCACTGTGACTTGTATGCTCTAGTCGGCTGGCCCTCGCTACATATTCGTCGCCAGACCCACTGGCTCCAGGTCATCTACAAGGCCATGCTAGGCAAAGCTCCGCCTTATCTCAGCTCACTGGTCACGATGGCAACACCCATCCGTAGCACGCGCTCCAGCAGGTGTATCTCACTGATCATCCCTAAAGCCAACACCTCATTTGGCCGCCTTTCGTTCCAGTACTCTGCTGCCTGTGACTGGAACGAATTGCAAAAAAAATCGCTGAAGTTGGAGACTTTTATCTCCCTCACCAACTTCAAACATCAGCTAGCTGAGCAGCTAACCGATCGCTGCAGCTGTACATAATCTATTGGTAAATAGCACACCCATTTTCACCTACCTCATCCCCACAGTTTTTATTTATTTACTTTTCTGCTCTTTTGCACACCAATATCTCTACCTGTACATGATCATCTGATCATTTATCACTCCAGTGTTAATCTGCAATATTGTAATTATTCGTTATTCACCTACCTCCTCATGCCTTTTGCACACATTGTATATAGACTCCCCTTTTTTCTCTGTGTTACTGACTTGTTAATTGTTTACTCCATGTGTAACTCTGTGTTGTCTGTTCACACTGCTATGCTTTATCTTGGCCAGGTCGCAGTTGCAAATGAGAACCTGTTCTCAACTAGCCTTCCTGGTTAAATAATGGTGTTCTCAACTAGCCTACCTGGTTAAATAAAGGTGAAATAAAAAAATATTTTTAAAAAGTCTGAGGGATGAACTTACTTATAACAATTTAACTGAGCTTCCCTACTGAACGGAGCTTTATCAGGACAACATAAGGAAATATACAATTTACAGTAGTTAGATACCTAGTATTAGATTATGACAATTCAATTCATCTGTAAATTCAATTAACTATGCTGAGTTTTTCCAGACCATGTGTCCTGACCAGGAAACTTCAGTTCGAGATCCATTTTTCCCTAATCATGTCAGGTGGTCCGGAGGAATCTTTCTTTGTACTGTATGACATCTTGACCGTTTTAGACTGTACAAATGTATTTATAGACATGAAACATATTAATTCATAATCAGATGAATCTTTGTGTTCCGGAAGTGGCTTATGGAGAGAGCACTCTGTGTGAATCAGACGGATGTTGATGCTGAAATCTCTTCACAGAACTCAGGAACACACCCCGGGGTCTATTGTACACCAAACAAAGGAGCTCATCGGAGAGTACTTAATAAGTGGGAGTGTGTTTGTGTTACTGGTGATGGTGAACATTTTATGTCATTCCAGCCCTGTTAACTCTCTCGTCTTCTCACTCTGAGGGGATGGACAGGAGCTTGGACAACCACAATAGCCTGAAAGCCATTTCTGTCCGTTACAAATGAATGATAATTTTTCAGCCAGCCAATCTCCACTCCCACAACGCCTGACACAGACAGTACTCCCCTCAAAGAGCTTCATCTAACAGTTCAGCCAGCCAATCTCCACTCCCACAATGCCTGACACAGACAGTACTCCCCTCAAAGAGCTTCATCTAACAGTTCAGCCAGCCAATCTCCACTCCCACAATGCCTGACACAGACAGTACTCCCCTCAAAGAGCTTCATCTAACAGTTCAGCCAGCCAATCTCCACTCCCACAATGCCTGACACAGACAGTACTCCCCTCAAAGAGCTTCATCTAACAGTTCAGATGTAGCCAAAAGAACTCCCACAATGCCTGACACAGACAGTCTGAACAGGTGTTCAAAGAGCTTCATCTAACAGTTCTAACTGAAACTGAAATGACAGGACTAATGATCCACCCCTTCAGAGAGCCCCTAAAGCCAGGAGTGTGAAAATGGACTCGGGCCTCTGCTGATGGCAGCTTTTAGTGGAGTTGAAAATGAAATGATAAAACTAATGGAGATGCAGATGTAGTAAGATGAAAAGAAGCAGAAATGACTTGGCAAAGGTAGGAACAGTCTGAACAGGTGTTAAATTAGGTGGCTTTCAGTATATTTGAACTGAAACTGAAATGACAGGACTAATGTAGATGGTCCACCCCTTCAGAGAGCTGGGTGGGAATAAAGCTGAATGAAATTGGTAATGGAAAGAGGCTGTATGTAACAGCCAGGGTGTGTACAGACTGAACACATGTTAAGATGGCAGCTTTTAGTGGAGTTGAAAATGAACCCTAATGATAAAACTAATGGAGATGGTGTTACACCTTTAGATACAGTACATGTATGTATCAGTGTGTACAGACTGAACACGTGTTAAGATGGCAGCTTTTAGTGGAGTTGAAAATTAACCCTAATGATAAAACTAATGGAGATGGTGTTACACCTTTAGATACAGTACATGTATGTATCAGTGTGTACAGGCTGAACACGTGTTAAGATGGCAGCTTTTAGTGGAGTTGAAAATTAAGGACTAATGAGGCTTTTGTATACGGGGAAAGATGGAGACACTCACTGACAGACCCACATTGTGATGTAAAAATAATGACGCCTGAAATGAGATATTTTGGAGGTAATTGCTATATCCTGTTTAGAGCCTTCACAGCTGTGTTCTACTGAAAAAACACGTGCCCACAAGAACACGTGCAAGCAAACAAACTATCCTACCAGACAGTAACACAAAGACATGCATGTATGCTCACCCCCACAAAACAAACACTCACACATTAAAATATGCTTAAAAACACACACACACACACACACACACACACAACAAAGAGGCTTTAAACACAGGCAGAAATAATTGCTCAGATGTAAGCTGAAAGCAGCTGGCTGGTTGGTGATGCAGAGTAATTGAGCGGAAGATGAGAACTGGAATAAGTGTGTGTGTGGAGGCTCTTCAGAGGAGGAAGGGGAGGACCATCCTCCTCAGAAAAATACAAATGTATAAAAAGTTATATTTTTTAGATAAAACTATACAAAATATATTCACATCACCAAATCATTGATTAAAACACACTTTTTTGAAGTGAGGGTCTAGAATAGCCTCAACAACTCAACAACACTCTGTAGGGTAGCACCATGGCATAGCCGGAGGACAGCTAGCTTCCGTCCTCCTCTGGGTACATTGACTTCAATATGAAACCTAGGAGGCTCATGGTTCTCACCCACTTCCATAGACTTACACAGTAATTATGACAACTTCCAGGGGACGTCCTCCAATCTATGAGAGCTCTGGCAGCATGAACTGACATGTTGTCCACAAAATCAAAGGAACAGAGAATGAATTTAGTACTGAAAGCATAAGCTACAGCTAGCTAGCACTGCAGTGTACCAAATGTGGTGAGTAGTTGATTCAAAGAAAGATAAAGACAATAGGTGAACAGTTAAATTAATTTCTTCCAAAATGAAAGAGAAGCAAGAGAAAGATTCTTTTTTTTAAACTTTCAGTTTCACTTACTTAGCTAGCAAATGCAGCTAGCTAGTTTAGCCTACTCAAACAGAGGGATGCCATGTTAGCTAGCTAGCTATGACTATCCAACACAACACTAGAACACTTCCAAGTCAAGGTAAGCTTTTAATTTTACTAATGCATTGCCACCGGGGCCTGCCGGTGTAACTGCTAAACTGTTTACTGACTGCACACTAACGTTACTGCATGATTGTAGCGGGTTTAGTAACCTGTGATTTCTATTAGCTATGTTGACTAGGACGTTACTTTAGCAAATATGGTGACAACGATGTAGGCTTTAGTGGTTATGATATGGTTTGGCTTGGAAAGGTTTCTTCGCCTGGTCACATACATCTAATGTGTTGTGCATTGAAGAAGTCTCAAGCGAAGGGAAAAAGGTGAGAGGAGGAGAGAGCATAGATGTGAGAAGGAATAGAACATGGCTGCTATGAAACAAATGTTCATGAGTGATCAGGGGTGAATTCATTCCACGGATTCTGTTGAAAAACATTTCTTAAAACGGAAGCACACGGAACGAAACAGGGACAAACATTCCTGAATTTGTCCAATAGAAACTCTCATTTGCCACTGTTAGACTAATGATTACACCTTAGATTTGCTAGACGCAGGCAAGACTGTGCAAGGCGGTATTGCATGTGTCACTGTCTGTCACTTCAAATGTTCCTCTCGACCTGTGTGCACCGACGTTGTAAACTTTCATTCACAGGCTAGGTTGTAGCAACCTCATGATGGGTATAGGGAACATGTGAGTTTCATGTAGTAGCCTAAGCCTATCGATGTTACACTGAGCTGGTTGAATGGAATATGAAAGACAGTTATCCAATATGCTGTAATAGAATTAAGCCCATGCGCATGACACAAATCATCCTCCATCTTAAACGGCATCGACCGCCACAGGTGTGTGTAGGTGTGTGTGTGTGTGTGTGTGTGTGTGTATATATATATATTTGTGTGTGTACACTTAAAAGCCTGCAGGTACATACATACTCATGACAAGTGTTAATATTTATTACAACTGCAGGCTTTAAGGTACTCCCTGGGAGCTGTGGTGAGAGGTACAGACCTAGCTGGTACTCTCCCTGGGAGCTGTGGTGAGAGGTACAGACCTAGCTGGTACTCTCCCTGGGAGCTGTGGTGAGAGGTCCAGACCTAGCTGGTACTCTCCCTGGGAGCTGTGGTGAGAGGTCCAGACCTAGCTGGTACTCTCCCTGGGTGCTGTGGTGAGAGATCCAGACCTAGCTGGTACTCTCCCTGGGTGCTGTGGTGAGAGGTCCAGACCTAGCTGGTACTCTCCCTGGGAGCTGTGGTGAGAGGTCCAGACCTAGCTGGTACTCTCCCTGGGAGCTGTGGTGAGAGGTCCAGACCTAGCTGGTACTCTCCCTGGGAGCTGTGGTGAGAGGTCCAGACCTAGCTGGTACTCTCCCTGGGAGCTGTGGTGAGAGGTCCAGACCTAGCTGGTACTCTCCCTGGGAGCTGTGGTGAGAGGTCCAGACCTAGCTGGTACTCTCCCTGGGTGCTGTGGTGAGAGGTCCAGACCTAGCTGGTACTCTCCCTGGGAGCTGTGGTGAGAGGTCCAGACCTAGCTGGTACTCTCCCTGGGAGCTGTGGTGAGAGGTCCAGACCTAGCTGGTACTCTCCCTGGGAGCTGTGGTGAGTGTGTGATCCCATACCTGAGGAAGACCTCCTCCATGGTGGTGACAGAGGCTCCATAGCTGGCGATGCCCAGCTCTTCTCTGTTCATCTCCAGCTCTGCAAACAGCAGCTCAAACCTGGAGAGGGAAGAACGTTGATCCATCAGAGATCAGTCAGACCCGTATCTAAAACAGTCTTCTGTCATGGGGATCTACGGTGACATCACAGGCCGTTAAACAACCTCAACAGTCAGTCAATACTCCCTCCAGATAAAACCAACAACTAGGGCAGGGACCAAAATACCACCCTATTCCCATTTTACTGCACTACTTTTCACCAGGTCAAAAGTGGTCAAAGGTAGTGCACTAAATAGGGAATAGGGTGCCATTTGGAACATAAGCTATATATCTACTTGAAACATCACCCTTACCTCTAGAAGTAGAGGTGTCTGTAATCATACTGTAGCAAGCAGCAACACCCTCAGATTGGACCCAACTTGGGCTCATCAAAATAGACTGACAAAAATAGTATGTGTGTGTCACACTAAACACTGAGCTGTGGCCATCGGCACTGATGGCCTGTGTGAGATTGGGTATTGATTTTGTCTTACCGGTTGGTGCTCTCTTTGGGCAGAATGTATGAGAGCTCAGCCCCAGCACTGCTCTCCAGCGTGGCATTGGGAACGTACATGTGGACCAGCCGTGTGATCTCAGACACGTTGCACAGCGCATCCTTCACAATCACCATGTGGTAGCCAGCACCTGAGACGCAGGAGAAGGAAGGTAAAGTTACATCTCTGAATCACCTCATGACATTCTACAACTATTAGTTATTCACACTATGTTCTGTCTTGTATTCTTCACTCCCACTTCACCCCTTCTATCCAACCCTTTTCATTTCACCACTACATTCCACCTCTTCTCTTCTCTCTGTTTCCACAACCTCTCCATCACACCTGTTCATTTTATCATCCCTCCTCCCTCATCTGTCCCACACCCTTTACCCTCTCTACCCATTCTTCTTTCTCCCTCCCTCCTCTCTTCCCTCTCCCACACCCTTTACCCTCTCTACCCATTCTTCTTTATCTCCCTCCCTCCTCTCTTCCCTCTCCCACAGCCTTTACCCTCTCTACCCATTCTTCTTTATCTCCCTCCCTCCTCTCTTCCCTCTCCCACACCCTTTACCCTCTCTACCCATTCTTCTTTATCTCCCTCCCTCCTCTCTTCCCTCTCCCACAGCCTTTACCCTCTCTACCCATTCTTCTTTATCTCCCTCCCTCCTCTCTTCCCTCTCCCACAGCCTTTACCCTCTCTACCCATTCTTCTTTATCTCCCTCCCTCCTCTCTTCCCTCTCCCACACCCTTTACCCTCTCTACCCATTCTTCTTTATCTCCCTCCCTCCTCTCTTCCCTCTCCCACAGCCTTTACCCTCTCTACCCATTCTTCTTTTCCCTCCCTCCCTCTCTTCCCTCTCCCACACCCTTTACCCTCTCTACCCATTCTTCTTTATCTCCCTCCCTCCCTCCTCTCTTCCCTCTCCCACAGCCTTTACCCTCTCTACCCATTCTTCTTTATCTCCCTCCCTCCTCTCTTCCCTCTCCCACAGCCTTTACCCTCTCTACCCATTCTTCTTTCTCCCTCCCTCCTCTCTTCCCTCTCCCACACCCTTTACCCTCTCTACCCATTCTTCTTTTCTCCCTCCCTCCTCCCTCTCACACACCCTTTACCCTCTCTACCCATTCTTCTTTATCTCCCTCCCTCCTCCCTCCTCTGTCCCACACCCTTTACCCTCTCTACCCATTCTTCTTTATCTCCCTCCCTCCTCTCTTCCCTCTCCCACAGCCTTTACCCTCTCTGCCCATTCTTCTTTATCTCCCCTCTCCCACACCCTTTACCCTCTCTACCCATTCTTCTTTATCTCCCTCCCTCCTCTCTTCCCTCTCCCACAGCCTTTACCCTCTCTACCCATTCTTCTTTATCTCCCTCCCTCCTCTCTTCCCTCTCCCACACCCTTTACCCTCTCTACCCATTCTTCTTTATCTCCCTCCCTCCCTCCTCTTTCCTCTCCCACACCTTTACCCTCTCTACCCATTCTTCTTTATCTCCCTCCATCCTCTCTTCCCTCTCCCACAGCCTTTACCCGCTCTACCCATTCTTCTTTATCTCCCTCCCTCCTCTCTTCCCTCTCCCACAGCCTTTACCCTCTCTACCCATTCTTCTTTATCTCCCTCCCTCCTCCCTCTCTTCCCTCTCCCACAGCCTTTACCCTCTCTACCCATTCTTCTTTATCTCCCTCCCTCCCTCCCTCCCTCTTCCCTTCCCACTCCCTCCCTCTCTACCCACCCTTTACCCTCTCTACCCATTCTTCTTTATCCCATCCCTCCCTCCTCTCTTCCCCCTCTCCCACAGCCTTTACCCTCTCTACCCATTCTTCTTTATCTCCCTCCATCCTCTCTTCCCTCTCCCACAGCCTTTACCCTCTCTACCCATTCTTCTTTATCTCCCTCCCTCCTCCCTCTCCCACAGCTTTACCCTCTCCCACAGCCTTTACCCGCTCTACCCATTCTTCTTTATTTCCCTCCCTCCTCTCTTCCCTCTCCCACACCCTTTACCCTCTCTACCCATTCTTCTTTATCTCCCTCCCTCCCTCCTCTCTTCCCTCTCCCACACCCTTTACCCTCTCTACCCATTCTTCTTTTTCTCCCTCCCTCCTCTCACCGTATTTGTTCTTGAGAAACAGTGGAGAGCCGCAGCACTGCAGCTCTCCCCCAGCCATGATGACTATACGGTCCCCCAGCAGGTCGGCCTCGTCCATGAAGTGCGTAGTCAGCAGGATGGTGCGCCCGCGCTTCTCGCCCTGGAGCAGGTCCCAGGTGGCCCGCCTCGCCGATGGGTCCATGCCCGACGTGGGCTCATCCAACATCACCACCTGGAGGGGAGGAGTGGTGAGATGGAGGGATGGAAGGACAAAGATAGAGACAGGGAGGGGGGTGGAGGAACGGGAAGATTGAGGGATGGAACAGGGACAAAGAAAGAGCCAGAGGGGTAAGATGTGTTGAAATAGCCTTGTGTGTTGCACATACAGTGCATCAAGTATTCATACCAAATTTTGTTATGTTACAGCCCAAATTAAAAATGGATTTCAGAGATTGTTTTTCTCACCCATCTACACACAATACCCCATAATGACAAAGTAAAAACATGTTTTTAGGAATTTTTGAAAATGAAATAAATAAAAGTCTAATTTACCTTAGTGTTCACACACTCGAGTCAATACTTTGTAGAAGCACTTTTGGCATTGATTACAGCTGTGAGAAGGCTGGGTCAGTCTATGGATTGTGCAATATTTTCCCATTTATTATTTTCTAAATTCTTCAAGGGCTGTCAAATTGGTTGTTAATCATTGCTAGACACCCATGTCCAGGTCTTGCCATAGATTTTCAAGTAGATTTAAGTCAAAACTGTAACACAGAAACTCAGGAACATTTACTGACTTCTTGGTAAGCAACTCCAGTGTATATTTGGCTTTGCGTTTTCGGTTATTGTCCTGCTGAAAGGTGAACTCATCTCCCAGTGTCTGGTGGAAAGCAGACAGAACCAGGTTTTCCTCTAGGATTTAGCCGGTGCTTAGCTCCATTCGGTTTCTTTTTTTATCCTGAAAAACTCCTCAATCCATAACAATTTCAAGCACACCCATAACACAATGCAGCCACCCCGATGTTTGAAAATATGAAGAGTGGTACTCAGTAATATGTTGTACTGGATTTGCCCCAAACATAACACTATATATTCAGGACAAAAAGTGCATTTCTTTGTTTTAGTGCCTTGTTGCAAACATGATGAGTGTTTTGCAATATTTGTATTCTGTACAGGTTTCCTTCTTTTCACTCTGTCAATTAGGTGAGTATTGTGGACTAACTACATTATTGTTGAACCATCGTCAGTTTTCTCATAGTAATTCAACTCTGTAACTGTTTTAAAGTCACCATTGGCCTCATGGTGAAACCCCTAAACGATTTCCTTCCTCTCCGGCAACTGTGTTACGAAGGACGCCTGTATCTTTGTAGTTACTGGGTGTATTGATACACCATCAGAAGTGTAATTAATAACTTCACCATGCTCAAAGGGATATTCAGTCTAATTGATTTTTTATCTAACAATAGGTACCATTCTTTGCGAGGCATTGGAAAACCTCCCTGGTCTTTGTGGTTGAATCTGTGTTTGAAATTGATCATTTCCTCTATGGTTGAAATGACTAATGATGTATACATTCCAATCAGAACTGACTAGTCCAAATGCTATAATGTACTGTACATGTGAATTTTCTCTCTTGCTCCCTTTCCCAATTGTATATAATGTAGTCAGGAGTTTAGTAACAATGAAGGTCTGTTCCTTAGTTCATTCAGTTGTACAAATCTCCAGGTGGTGGGAACGGGCCATCTCCAGATTGTCTAGAATGTTGATTTATACTGACTGGCCTTGACTTTGTGCTGATAACGCGAAGGCTCAAGAGCTAGAGGGCCCCTCTACTTGTAAATAGAACGTTTGGAAAACGCTGACGTCATTTTCAGTTTATAACCTGTGGAAATATGTGTATGCGTTTAGTACTCACTTGAATTAAACGCTGTTTACCTGGCTTTTAAGACTGGTCTCGATCTACTTCATGCATAATTAATGAACTTACACCTCATTAATGAATTAGAAACGAGTGCGAATTTGGTTTTGGCTACAAAATACATAGGAATCTAGAAATCCTCTATCAGAAATTCACTTCTAGACGGAGGGGCCTTACATATTGCATGTGTGGGGTACAGAGATGAGGTAGTCATTCAAAACTCATGTAAAACACTATCATTGCACACAGAGTGAGTACATGCATCTTATTACGTGACTTGTTAAGCAAATGTTTACTCCTAAACGTACTTATGGACTCAAGACATTTCAGCGTTATATTTTTCGTACATAAAAAACAACATAATTCCACTTTGACATTATGAGGTATTGTGTTTAGGCCAGTGACAACAATCTCAACGTAATCCATTTTAAATGCAGGCTGTAACACAACAACATGTGGAAAAGGAATATGTATTTATTCATGCAATTATGTTATGCCTGTACTTTGACAATGCCACGCTAACTAACTCTCTGGGGTTAATAAAGTCATTTTCAATTGAGTGACAAGACAATAACTTCAGGTCAAAAGCAGTGCACTGAATAGGGAACTGAGTGGCATTTGGGACACAATCCAATACTGACCTTGGAGTCTCCGATGAGGCCGATGCCAATGGATAGTTTCCTCTTCATCCCACCTGACAGGGTCTTGGAGTGGGAATGTCGCTTGTCCTCCAGGTTCAGAATCCTGATGATCCGGTCCACCTCAGCTGGAATCTTCTCCTGGGAATACCCCTTCAGCTGGAGACGAGAGAGAGAGAGACATAAGGAATAACCCTTCAACTGGAGACAAGACAGAGAAAGACATAAGGAATACCCCTTCAGCTGGAGACGAGCTCGTCATCAAGCTCGAGACCCTGGGTCTCGACCCCGCCCTGTGCAACTGGGTACTGGACTTCCTGACGGGCCGCCCCCAGGTGGTGAGGGTAGGCAACAACATCTCCACCCCGCTGATCCTCAACACTGGGGCCCCACAAGGGTGCGTTCTGAGCCCTCTCCTGTACTCCCTGTTCACCCACAACTGCGTGGCCACGCACGCCTCCAACTCAATCATCAAGTTTGCGGACGGCACAACAGTGGTAGGCTTGATTACCAACAACGACGAGACGGCCTACAGGGAGGAGGTGAGGGCCCTCGGAGTGTGGTGTCAGGAAAATAACCTCACACTCAACGTCAACAAAACTAAGGAGATGATTGTGGACTTCAGGAAACAGCAGAGGGAACACCCCCCTATCCACATCGATGGAACAGTAGTGGAGAGGGTAGCAAATTTTAAGTTCCTCGGCATACACATCACAGACAAACTGAATTGGTCCACTCACACAGACAGTGTCGTGAAGAAGGCGCAGCAGCGCCTCTTCAACCTCAGGAGGCGCAGCAGCGCCTCTTCAACCTCAGGAGGCTGAAGAAATTTGGCTTGTCACCAAAAGCACTCACAAACTTCTACAGATGCACAATCGAGAGCATCCTGGCGGGCTGCATCACCGCCTGGTACGGCAACTGCTCCACCCACAACCGTAAGGCTCTCCAGAGGGTAGTGAGGTCTACACAACGCATCACCGGGGGCAAACTACCTGCCCTCCAGGACACCTACACCACCCGATGTTACAGGAAGGCCATAAAGATCATCAAGGACAACAACCACCCGAGCCACTGCCTGTTCACCCTGCTATCATCCAGAAGGCGAGGTCAGTACAGGTGCATCAAAGCTGGGACCGAAAGACTGAAAAAATCTCAAGGCCATCAGACTGTTAAACAGCCACCACTAACATTGAGCGGCTGCTGCCAACACACTGACACTGACTCAACTCCAGCCACTTTAATAATGGGAATTGATGGGAAATGATGTCAAATATATCACTAGCCACTTTAAACAATGCTACCTAATATAATGTTACATACCCTACATTATTCATCTCATATGCATACGTATATACTGTACTCTATATCATGGACTGCATCCTTATGTAATACATGTATCACTAGCCACTTTAACTATGCCACTTTATTTACATACTCATCTCATATGTATATACTGTACTCGACACCATCTACTGTATCTTGCATATGCTGCTCTGTACCATCACTCATTCATATATCCTTATGTACATATTCTTTATCCCCTTACACTGTGTATAAGACAGTAGTTTTGGAATTGTTAGTTAGATTACTTGTTGGTTATTACTGCATTGTCGGAACTAGAAGCACAAGCATTTCGCTACACTCGCATTAACATCTGCTAACCATGTGTATGTGACAAAACATTTTTTGATTTGATTTTACATTTGATTTGATTTGAGAGAGAGAGAGAGACATAAGGAATAACCCTTCAACCGGAGATGAGACAGAGAGACATAAGGAATAACCCTTCAACTGGAGACAAGACAGAGAAAGACATAAGGAATAACCCTTGAGCTGGAGACGAGAGAGAGAAAGAGACATAAGGAATAACCCTTCAACTGGAGAAGAGAGAGAGAGAAAGACATAAGGAATACCCCTTGAGCTGGAGACGAGAGAGAGAAAGACATAAGGAATAACCCTTCAGCTGGAGAAGAGAGAGAGAGACATAAGGAATACCCCTTGAGCTGGAGACGAGAGAGAGAAAGAGACATAAGGAATAACCCTTCAACTGGAGAAGAGAGAGAGAGAAAGAGACATAAGGAATAACCCTTCAGCTGGAGACGAGAGAGAGAAAGAGACATAAGGAATAACCCTTCAGCTGGAGACGAGAGAGAGAAAGAGACATAAGGAATAACCCTTCAACTGGAGAAGAGAGAGAAAGAGACATAAGGAATAACCCTTCAGCTGGAGACGAGAGAGAGAAAGAGACATAAGGAATAACCCTTCAGCTGGAGACGAGAGAGAGAGAAAGAGACATAAGGAATAACCCTTCAGCTGGAGAAGAGAGAGAGAGAAAGAGACATAAGGAATAACCCTTAACTGGAGAAGAGACAGAGAGAGAAAGAGACATAAGGAATAACCCTTCAGCTGGAGAAGAGATGATCACAGAGAGAGAGAGAGAGAGAGAGACATAAGAAATAACCCTTCAGCTGGAGATGAGGCATAAGGAATACATACCACAGCTGGAGAGTGCAATAGAGAGCGAGAGCATGACAGAACGCAAGGGAGAGCGAGCGCGAGAGACATAAGTGGGAAGAAGGGAAGTATGGAATGTGAGGAAAAGTTAGAGTGAAATTGAGAAAGTAAACTTAAAAGGAACGATAAGAGGACGGAATGTAAGGAAAGTAGAGGGGAATGGTGCCTGCGTGCCTGTCTCTGTACCTGCATGCCTGACTGCCTGTCTGTCTCTGTGCCTGTCTGCCTGCCTGACTCGGTGCCTGTCTACCTCCCTGCCTGTCTGCCTGCCTGTCTCTGTGCCTGTCCTGCCTGCCTGTCTCTGTGCCTGCCTGCCTGCCTCTGCCTGTCTCTGTGCCTGTCTGCCTGCCTGACTCGGTGCCTGTCTGCCTGCCTGACTCGGTGCCTGTCTGCCTGCCTGACTCTGCCTGCCTGCCTGCCTGACTCTGCCTGCCTGCTGCCTGCCTGACTCGGTGCCTGTCTGCCTGTCTGCCTGCCTGACTCGGTGCCTGTCTGCCTGCCTGACTCGGTGCCTGTCTGCCTGCCTGCCTGCCTGCCTGCCTGCCTGTCTCGGTGCCTGCCTGCCTGCCTGCCTCGGTGCCTGCCTGCCTGCCTCGGTGCCTGCCTGCCTGCCTGCCTGTCTCGGTGCCTGCCTGCCTGCCTGACTCGGTGCCTGCCTGCCTGCCTGTCTCGGTGCCTGCCTGCCTGCCTGTCTCGGTGCCTGCCTGCCTGCCTGCCTGCCTGCCTGCCTGCCTGCCTGCCTGTCTCGGTGCCTGCCTGCCTGCCTGCCTGCCTGCCTGCCTGACTCGGTGCCTGCCTGCCTGCCTGCCTCGGTGCCTGCCTGCCTGCCTGTCTCGGTGCCTGCCTGCCTGCCTGTCTCGGTGCCTGCCTGCCTGTCTCGGTGCCTGCCTGCCTGCCTGTCTCGGTGCCTGCCTGCCTGCCTGTCTCGGTGCCTGCCTGCCTGCCTGTCTCGGTGCCTGCCTGCCTGTCTCGGTGCCTGCCTGCCTGTTTGCATGTCTTACCTGTGTGTAGAATAGCAGGTGCTCCTGGACAGTGAGGTTGTCAAAGAGCACGTCGTGCTGCGGACACAGGCCCAGGCTGTGGCGAATCAGAGCCATGTCCTGACAGATGTCATAGCCGTTAATGTAGGCCCTGCCACTGCTGGGAGGAAACAGACCTGGAGGATACACAGAGAAACATAGCTGTTAATGTAGGCCCTGCTACTGAAACAGACCTGGAGGATACACAGAGAAACATAGCTGTTAATGTAGACCCTGCTACTGAAACAGACCTGGAGGATACACAGAGAAACATAGCTGTTAATGTAGGCCCTGCTACTGAAACAGACCTGGAGGATACACAGAGAAACATAGCTGTTAATGTAGGCCCTGCTACTGAAACAGACCTGGAGGATACACAGAGAAACATAGCTGTTAATGTAGACCCTGCTGTTAATGTACTGAAACAGACCTGGAGGATACACAGAGAAACATAGCTGTTAATGTAGGCCCTGCTACTGAAACAGACCTGGAGGATACACAGAGAAACATAGCTGTTAATGTAGGCCCTGCTACTGAAACAGACCTGGAGGATACACAGAGAAACATAGCTGTTAATGTAGGCCCTGCTACTGAAACAGACCTGGAGGATACACAGAGAAACATAGCTGTTAATGTAGGCCCTGCTACTGAAACAGACCTGGAGGATACACAGAGAAACATAGCTGTTAATGTAGGCCCTGCTACTGAAACAGACCTGGAGGATACACAGAGAAACATAGCTGTTAATGTAGGCCCTGACTGAAACTGACCTGGAGGATACACAGAGAAACATAGCTGTTAATGTAGGCCCTGCTACTGAAACAGACCTGGAGGATACACAGAGAAACATAGCTGTTAATGTAGGCCCTGCTACTGAAACAGACCTGGAGGATACACAGAGAAACATAGCTGTTAATGTAGGCCCTGCTACTGAAACAGACCTGGAGGATACACAGAGAAACATAGCTGTTAATGTAGACCCTGCTACTGAAACAGACCTGGAGGATACACAGAGAAACATAGCTGTTAATGTAGGCCCTGCTACTGAAACAGACCTGGAGGATACACAGAGAAACATAGCTGTTAATGTAGACCCTGCTACTGAAACAGACCTGGAGGATACACAGAGAAACATAGCTGTTAATGTAGGCCCTGCTACTGAAACAGACCTGGAGGATACACAGAGAAACATAGCTGTTAATGTAGGCCCTGCTACTGAAACAGACCTGGAGGATACACAGAGAAACATAGCTGTTAATGTAGGCCCTGCTACTGAAACAGACCTGGAGGATACACAGAGAAACATAGCTGTTAATGTAGGCCCTGCTACTGAAACAGACCTGGAGGATACACAGAGAAACATAGCTGTTAATGTAGGCCCTGCTACTGAAACAGACCTGGAGGATACACAGAGAAACATAGCTGTTAATGTAGACCCTGCTACTGAAACAGACCTGGAGGATACACAGAGAAACATAGCTGTTAATGTAGGCCCTGCTACTGAAACAGACCTGGAGGATACACAGAGAAACATAGCTGTTAATGTAGGCCCTGCTACTGAAACAGACCTGGAGGATACACAGAGAAACATAGCTGTTAATGTAGGCCCTGCTACTGAAACAGACCTGGAGGATACACAGAGAAACATAGCTGTTAATGTAGGCCCTGCTACTGAAACAGACCTGGAGGATACACAGAGAAACATAGCTGTTAATGTAGGCCCTGCTACTGAAACAGACCTGGAGGATACACAGAGAAACATAGCTGTTAATGTAGGCCCTGCTACTGAAACAGACCTGGAGGATACACAGAGAAACATAGCTGTTAATGTAGGCCCTGCTACTGAAACAGACCTGGAGGATACACAGAGAAACATAGCTGTTAATGTAGACCCTGCTACTGAAACAGACCTGGAGGATACACAGAGAAACATAGCTGTTAATGTAGGCCCTGCTACTGAAACAGACCTGGAGGATACACAGAGAAACATAGCTGTTAATGTAGGCCCTGCTACTGAAACAGACCTGGAGGATACACAGAGAAACATAGCTGTTAATGTAGGCCCTGCTACTGAAACAGACCTGGAGGATACACAGAGAAACATAGCTGTTAATGTAGAGTTTGGCTTTGAAACAGACCTGGAGGATACACAGAGAAACATAGCTGTTAATGTAGGCCCTGCTACTGAAACAGACTGTTACACAGAGAAACATAGCTGTTAATGTAGGCCCTGCTACTGAAACAGACCTGGAGGATACACAGAGAAACATAGCTGTTAATGTAGACCCTGCTACTGAAACAGACCTGGAGTGTGGATACACAGAGAAACATAGTTGTTAATGTAGGCCCTGCTACTGAAACAGACCTGGAGGATACACAGAGAAACATAGCTGTTAATGTAGGCCCTGCTACTGAGAACAGACCTGGCTGTCTTGTTACTTTGAACTCCTGGCAGGATGAAAATAGCTGTTAATGTAGGCCCTGCTACTGAAACAGACCTGGAGGATACACAGAGAAACATAGCTGTTAATGTAGGCCCTGCTACTGAAACAGACCTGGAGGATACACAGAGAAACATAGCTGTTAATGTAGGCCCTGCTACTGAAACAGACCTGGAGGATACACAGAGAAACATAGCTGTTAATGTAGGCCCTGCTACTGAAACAGACCTGGAGGATACACAGAGAAACATAGCTGTTAATGTGGCCCTGCTACTGAAACAGACCTGGAGGATACACAGAGAAACATAGCTGTTAATGTAGACCCTGCTAACATGAAACAGACCTGGAGGATACACAGAGAAACATAGCTGTTAATGTAGGCCCTGCTACTGAAACAGACCTGGAGGATACACAGAGAAACATAGCTGTTAATGTGGCCCTGCTACTGAAACAGACCTGGAGGATACACAGAAAACATAGCTGTTAATGTAGGCCCTGCTACTGAAACAGACCTGGAGGATACACAGAGAAACATAGCTGTTAATGTAATGGCCACCTAGACCCTGGAGGATACACAGAAAACATTACAATGGTAGGCCCTGCTACCCTGGGAAACAGACCTGGAGGATACACAGAGAAACATAGCTGTTAATGTGGCCCTGCCTGAAACAGACCTGGAGGATACACAGAGAAACATAGCTGTTAATGTGGCCCTGCTACTGAAAACAGACCTGGAGGATACACAGAGAAACATAGCTGTTAATGTAGGCCCTGCTACTGAAACAGACCTGGAGGATACACAGAGAAACATAGCTGTTAATGTAGGCCCTGCTACCCTGAAACAGACCTGGCATCTACACAGAGAAACATCATTAATGGGCCCTATCCCTGGACTGAAACAACCATGAATGGATACATCCCTGAGAAACATATTACAATGTGATTTTTACAATACAAAGTCTATTGTGAGTTTGGTTTTAAGTGGAGGCACAGTGGCCTGTCTATGCTTTCGGTTCTGTTAGCGTAATCACTGTTTTCAATTCGGTCTGTAGATTGTACAAAGGAAAAGTAGCAATGTGTATGGCTGTGTGTGTGTGTGTGTGTGTGTGTGTGTGTGTGTCCCACCTGTCAGCATGGACAGTGTGGTGGTCTTCCCGGCTCCATTGTGCCCCAGCAGAACTGTGATCTGGCCCTCGAACATGTTCACTGTCAGATCCTTGACAGCCTGCCGCGTCTTGTTACCCACTTTGAACTCCTGGCAGGATGAAAATCTAAATGATTACAATGGCATCCCTATCCCTGGATTAACATCATTACAATGGCCAACCTATCCCTGGATTAACATCATTACAATGGCCAACCTATCCCTGGATTAAAATCATTACAATGGTCAACCTATCCCTGGATTAAAATCATTAATGGTCAACCTATCCCTGGATCAACATCATTACAATGGCTTTACCTACCCCTAGATTAAAATCATTACAATGGCCAACCTATCCCTGGATTAACATCATTACAATGGTCAACCTATCCCTGGATCAACATCATTACAATGGCATACCTACCCCTAGATTAAAATCATTACAATGGCCAACCTATCCCTGGATTAACATCATTACAATGGTCAACCTATCCCTGGATCAACATCATTACAATGGCCAACCTATCCCTGGATCAACATCATTACAATGGCCAACCTATCCCTGTATCAACATCATTACAATGGCCAACCTATCCCTGGATTAAAATCATTACAATGGCCAACCTATCCCTGGATTAACATCATTACAATGGTCAACCTATCCCTGGATTAAAGGCATCATTACAATGGTAACCTATCCCTGGATTAACATCATTACAATGGCCAACCTATCCCTGGATTAACATCATTACAATGGTCAACCTATCCCTGGATCAACATCATTACAATGGCCAACCTATCCCTGGATCAACATCATTACAATGGCCAACCTATCCCTGTATCAACATCATTACAATGGCCAACCTATCCCTGGATTAACATCATTACAATGGTCAACCTATCCCTGGATCAACATCATTACAATGGCCAACCTATCCCTGGATCAACATCATTACAATGGTCAACCTATCCCTGGATCAACATCATTACAATGGTCAACCTATCCCTGGATTAACATCATTACAATGGTCAACCTATCCCTGGATCAACATCATTACAATGGCATACCTACCCCTAGATTAAAATCATTACAATGGCAAACCTATCCCTAGATTAAAATCATTACAATGGCATACCTATCCCTAGATTAAAATCATTACAATGGCCTACCTACCCCTGGATTAAAATCATTACAATGGTCAACCTATCCCTGGATTAAAATCATTACAATGGCCTACCTACCCCTGGATTAAAATCATTACAATGGCCAACCTATCCCTGGATTAAAATTATTACAATGGCATCCCTATCCCTGGATTAACATCATTACAATGGCCAACCTATCCCTGGATCAACATCATTACAATGGCCAACCTATCCCTGGATTAAAATCATTACAATGGCATCCCTATCCCTGGATTAAAATCGTTACAATGGCATACCTATCCCTGGATTAAAATCGTTATAATGGCCAACCTATCCCTGGATTAAAATCGTTACAATGGCCAACCTATCCCTAGATTAACATCATTACAATGGTCAACCTATCCCTGGATCAACATCATTACAATGGCATACCTATCCCTGGGGGAATCATTCCATCGAAATGATTACAATGACCAACCTATCTCTGGATTAAAATCATTCCATCTAAGTGACTACAACTGCCTATTTATCCACTGAGAAAATCATTAAGGACCGCAGCCACCCGAGCCACGGCCTGTTCTCCCCATTTCCATCACTCTGACGCGGGCAATATAGGAGCATCATGACAAAAACTTCCTGCACTGTTTGGAGCCTAACAATTTCACTGTACCCTGCAATTACATCTGCGACCCTGTGCATGTGACTAATAAACTAATTTGATGACAACAATAGCCTACCTATCCCTGAGGGAAGTCATTATTTTGCTCTTTATTATCCATCTCCAGCCCTGGGTCTAATCACCTCATCTCCAGCCCTGGGTCTAATCACCTCATCTCCAGCCCTGGGTCTAATCACCTCATCTCCAGCCCTGGGTCTAATCACCTCATCTCCAGCCCTGGGTCTAATCACCTCATCTCCAGCCCTGGGTCTAATCACCTCATCTCCAGCCCTGGGTCTAATCACCTCATCTCCAGCCCTGGGTCTAAGGGCCTAGCGTCATAATCGCCTTCTCCGTTATCCTTCTCCTCATCTCCTTCTCCCAAACTTAGCAACGTGTTTTATCTCCCCAGCCCTGGGTTGTGTTGATTAATCTTCAAACGGAAGAAAACATACAAAAAATGTACCAAAAATCTCCTCCTGCCTAGTTCCAGTTCAAAAACATCATTACATAACAATAAGAAATGAGATGCTCTTTTACATGTTGAGGACCACACTGAAATAAAGGCACACTCCCATAATGGTAAAGTTACAAGGGGATTTCTTTCTTTTTTTGGAAAAACATGTTCAACCACTTGATGTCTCAGTCTCAATTCGCTTCCCAACTCCTTGGCCCAAGCCTTCTATGTATAGGGAACTGAAGAGTCTGAACAGTATAAGCAGTGTAGTGGAGGAGCTTTCACTGTGTTGCTTCCACTCTACAGATCTGCAGACATCATAGGGTTACAGCCAAGGGGAGGGGTAGGGATAGAATTGGGACTGGGTGGACAGGTTGCATTTAAGACCTTGCCTTGTTCAGGTGTTTGATCTTGACTCCTGAGACCAGTCCGGCTGGCTCCTCCTCGATGAACTCTCCCTTCAGAGCCTTCTCCACGTCTTCCTCTTCCTTCACCATGGCCATGCGGGGGCTGCTGCACCAGTAGGACGGCTGGAGAGAAAGGGAATGGGAGAAAGAAAATAAGTGGAATGCTTCTCTTTCCTCAGCTCGTACCCTTATGGTCAGTATCAGAAAGATACCTCTATCATAGGTCTTGTCTATGGAGTAAACATTAACCTAGTCAGGGATGGTCAACTCCAGTCCTCGGGGACGGAGTAGTCATACTTTCCCCCCATCCCTAGTCAACACAACTGATGAAACTAAAAGCATTCTAAACTGAAGACCATGATTAGTTGATTATTGGAGTCAGATGTATTAGCAGGGGCTTTGGAAAACATTCAAATGAGACCCAAACTAAGGTCAATGACAAAGCATCCAAAACAAAACCACCCGATAGTTTCACCCTGCTTTCAAATGGCGCGTTCATTGTGAGAATCCCGCGAGCCCTCGTCGTTTGGCGGGCGAAAATGTTAGTGTCACTCAAATACATGCACTCTATTGCGCGCGGCCGATTTGGGGCACGTTCTTTTCCAAGTAACAGCAATTGAAGGCGGTTTGTCTGTTCGCGCTGATCATTGTTTTACATGTTAAAAACATCATAAAGCTCGATTCTGCACATAGTTTGACCAGTTTAGTCGACATATAATATGTAAATTTGAAGTTTTGATGCGCAAGAGTGCGGGACCAGAAGTCATTTTGGGTGCATTTCAGCTGAAGCTGTTAGCATATGCTAATACAGAGACACACAACGTGAAACCAAACAATGTATTGGGTAAGTATGACTCCTTCTACGTCTTCTGATCGAAGAACATCAAAGGTAAGGGAATATTTATGTGGTTATTTTGGGTTTCTGTGGACTCCAAACGTAGAGGAGACATACTGCTAATATCTGAGCGCCGTCTCATTGTATTACATTTACATTTAAGTCATTTAGCAGACGCTCTTATCCAGAGCGACTTACAAATTGGTGCATTCACCTTATAGCCAGCCAGTGAACGAAATCTGTAACGTTAAAAATAAATGTAATACAGCGGTTGCATTAAGAAGAAGTGTATCTTTGTAACTATATGTAGAACATGTATATTTAGTCATGTTTATTGCTTGTTATCTGACGTTATCTGTCGGAGCTATCATCATTTCTCCGGACATTTGAGTAGCATTTTTTGAAATGTCGTCATTGTAAACAGAGATTTATGGATATAAATGGCATATTATTGAAAAAAAAAAAATGTATTGTGTAACATGTACTATTTCTGTCATCTGATGAAGATTTTCAAAAGGTTAGTTAATGATTTATTTTTTAATCCTGCTTTTATAATTTTATATTTTCTGGGACAAAATGGCTGCCTCTCGTCTTTTGTTTCGGTGGTGGTCTAATATAAATATGTGCTATGTTTTCGCCGTAAAACATTTTAGAAATCTGACTTGCTGGGTAGATGAACAGTGTTTATCTTTCATTTGAGCTATTGGACTTGTTAATGTGTGGAGGTTAAATATTTCTAAGAATATTTTTTTGCATTTTGCGTTATGGTAATGAGCTTGAGCCGTAGTCACGATACCGGATCCGGGATGGGTCGTCGCAACCCTGGACCTTAAAGGAACCATCAGACATCTGTCTAACCCTAGTGGACCTTAAAGGAACCATCAGACATCTGTATAACCCTAGTGGACCTTAAAGGAACCATCAGACAACTGTCTAACCCTAGTGGACCTTAAAGGAACCATCAAAGACATCTGTCTAACCCTAATGCAAGGGTTCTCAAACTTTAAGGGGCTGAGGACCCCTATCGTGGTATCAAATTCATCAGGGACCCACCGTCTTCCATTGCAAAACATTTTGCTATTGTGTGCCCTAATGAACATGTTTGAGTTTCCAGTCCAGGAAACACAGCCAGCCTCACTCTCACTGTCTGACACAACATATACTTCCTGATATTTCTTGTAAATAAAAGTAGTCATTCTGCATTCCTCTCAGACTAGGGGTCAAATGGGCAAAGCTCTAACGCGCATGTGTCAAACTCATTCCACAGAGTGCCGAGTGTCTGCAAGTTTTTACTCCTTCTTTGAACTTGAACAGTAAGGCATTTCCACTGTTTCCATTGTTTAGGGCTTCATTTTTTTTTACCTGCAGACACTCAGCTCTCCATGAAATGAGTTGGACACCCCTGCTCTAATAGATTTCTCCCCTTGGAACACTGACTTCATGGACACACACACACCTTATCTCCCCCCCACACCACCACCCAGACCCAACCTACACCCACTCCTACGTACCAGTAGGAAGAAGTAGCAGGGCAGAGGGACTCCGTACTCCCCTGGGAACACAGCCTCCACGTACCAGGCCACCAGGCCATAGAGCAGGGCATCCAGCAGCAGCAGCCCCAGCACCTGGGCCAGGGAGAAGTCATCGTCCACCGTCACCGACTCAAACAGGTTACACCACTGGATCCCCGTGCCTGAGGGAAGGGGGGGATGGACGGGAGGAGAGGGAGGGAGTAAAGTTGGGTAGAGACATTTGAAATATATTGTGTATAGATTGTGAAGACTCATAATTGGAGTGTTGGTATTTAAACACAACATTGGTATGAGGGCATTGGTGGGAGTGTGTGTGTGTGTCTCTCTGTGTGTGCGTCTCTCTGTGTGAGTCTCATGAGAACATGGCTCACCTTTGCCCTCAAACATGCCTAGTAGCTGCGCTCCCATGGCCATGGCCACATTGGAGATGAGGCAGGAAGACACCTTCTGGGCGTGGCTAAGCAGGTCATAGCGAGGCCATAGGAACACGTACGGCAGGTAGGACAGGAAGTAGATGAAGCCGCCCGCCGCCGCCGCCACATTGGCTGGAGAGGGAGAGAGACGGCGTGTGTTTGAGAAAGATTATAGCAGTCAGACTGCAAAGAATCACTGATCTGCAAATCCCCTTGGATCCCAAATAACTTGTCATTAGTGATTTTGTAGATTGCCTTGCTCAAACTGATCTCCTTAAACACGCTGAGAGGGAAAGGTCTGGAGGGGGGGAAACAGTTGTCACATCGTGGCCCTTTGGGGTGTATATCGTGGATCCCCCCTCTCGCTCTCCCACCACAAGTTATGACTTTATGAAAGAAGGTCATAAATTCCTGCCAGAGATTCTCTCCCCTGGTCATGCAGAAAGAGGGGGGAAATAAAGAGCTTCTCTTGGTTCAACTCCATTTCCCAAAAATTGGAGGATTAAACAATATTTATATTTTTGTGGGAATGGTCCGTGGGTATTTAAAGAACAATCCTGTCAGAGTTGTTTTATTTTGTGACATTAGGAAGGATGGTAGCACAGAATAATGGTAGTTTTTGAAGTGTACGTTTCTCAGTTATTCATTTTCTACCTGAATGTTGTGTACAATATATGATTGAATATGAAACTATTTGTGAGAAGATGTAATGTCATGTTGGCCTTCTAAACGAGATACTTGTTTAGCTATCAAATCAAATTATTCTTACATCAGCTGATATCTCAAAGTGCTGTACAGAAACCCAGCCTAAAACCCCAAACAGCAAGCAATGCAGGTGTAGAAGCATGGTGGCTAGGAAAAGCTCCCTAGAAAGGCCAAAACCTAGGAAGAAACCTAGAGAGGAACCAGGCTATGAGGGGTGGCCAGTCCTCTTCTGGCTGTGCCGGGTAGAGATTATAACAGAACATGGCCAAGATGTTAAAATGTTCATAGATGACCAGAAGGGTCAAATAATAATAATCACAGTAGTTGTCGAGGGTGCAACAAGTCAGCATCTCAGGAGTAAAATGTCAGTTGGCTTTTTATAGCCAATCATTCAGAGTGTCTCTACCGCTCCTGCTGTCTCCAGAGAGTTGAAAACAGCAGGTCTGGGACAGGTAACACGTCCGGCAGAACAGTTGAACAGTTTCGTTAAAGTTTTAACTAGTCAGTGGCCACACCCCAGTGAGCCCAGACATTGCATCAGGCGTCATAGAACCGCCCCTTTTCCCACAGTATAAAACCCACTTCCTACAAAATATACATTAATAAGTCCAGACACGACACGGTGTAGATGCAAGATGGATACCAAATACAAGACAGTCTATGGAAAATGCTCAACACTTTATGAATAACAAAGTATGTTGTACTTGTGGCTTTTATAGTTCCTGTCACACTAGTCGTCCTTGTGAAAGGCAACATATCTCGGCACACACACACCTTGATGAACCGATGTACACAAAGAGGTGTGAGAAGCATGATGGATGTGATGACGGGAACACAAGGTGTGAATGAACACTTCTCTAATGACCCCGTAGGCACAGCCTTGAGACGGTCTGTATACGAATGGTCTGCATGCTTAGAAAAGTCTGTATGATAATTGTCTACACCGATAGGATTCTCGAAAACGTAGGGAAAGCTATAGTCACAATGCATGGTTCCACTGCACCATCAGTGTTTTATAAAGTAACTGTCACACTGTGTTGTTGTTGACTGGTCAGCTTCTACAGAATCTTCAGACAAGACAGTAAAGGAAGAGAGAAATGGGTGGAGAAATAGAGGAGAGAAAACAGAGGAGATGCATTGTGCAAGAGAAATACCACAATACGTTCCTCTTTCTCCCTATTCTTCCTGTGAAATGACTAGGGCCCTGTGAAAAGCCACTTGCGGCTGACAATGTGCTGCTTTAGGCCTGAATGGAGCTTACGTACATAGAAACTACCAAGTTTCCATTATCTGTTCCTTTGGAGAACGAGAGAGACAGAGAGATGACATTCCTTTATGAGAAGAACAATAAAAAGAGGACAGATGAGTGTGTGCAGCTCAACCCATATGAACACAGACAGAGCGCAGAGAGAGAGAGCGACCGGGGGAGAGAGAGAGCGCCGAGAGAGAGATCGTAAGAGCGCCTCGAGAGAGCGAGCGAGCGAGAGCGCCTCGAGAGAGCGAGCGAGCGAGAGCGCCTCGAGAGAGCGAGCGAGCGAGAGCGCCTCGAGAGAGCGAGCGAGCGCCTCGAGCGCGCTCGAGAGAGCGCGGAGCGCGAGCGAGCGAGCGAGCGCCTCGAGAGAGCGAGCGAGCGCCTCGAGAGAGCGCGAGAGCGCCTCGAGAGAGCGAGCGAGAGCGCCGCCTCGAGAGAGCGAGCGCCTCGAGAGAGCGCGCCGCCTCGAGAGAGCGCGAGAGCGCCTCGAGCGCCGCGCCGAGAGAGCGAGCCTCGAGAGCGAGCGAGCGCCTCGAGAGAGCGAGAGCGCCTCGAGAGAGCGAGCGAGAGCGCCTCGAGAGAGCGAGCGCCTCGAGAGCGCGAGAGCGCCTCGAGAGAGCGAGCGAGAGCGCCTCGAGAGAGAGCGAGCGAGAGCGCCTCGAGAGAGAGCGAGCGAGAGCGCCTCGAGCGCAGAGAGCAAGCGAGCGCCTCGCGCGCTCGAGAGAGCGAGCGAGCGCCTCGAGCGAGCGCCGCCTCGAGAGAGCGAGCGAGAGAGAGCGCGAGCGAGAGCGCCTCGAGAGAGCGAGCGAGCGAGAGCGCCTCGAGAGAGCGAGCGAGAGCGCCTCGAGAGAGCGAGCGAGAGCGCCTCGAGAGAGCGAGCGAGAGCGCCTCGAGAGAGCGAGCGAGAGCGCCTCGAGAGAGCGAGCGAGAGCGCCTCGAGAGAGCGAGCGAGAGCGCCTCGAGAGAGCGAGCGAGAGCGCCTCGAGAGAGCGAGCGAGAGCGCCTCGAGAGAGCGAGCGAGAGCGCCTCGAGAGAGCGAGCGAAAGCGCCTCGAGAGAGCGAGCGCGCCTCGAGAGAGCGCCTCGAGAGAGAGCGGCGAGCGCGCGCCTCGAGAGAGCGCCTCGAGCGAGAGCGCCTCGAGAGAGCGAGCGAGAGCGCCTCGAGAGAGCGAGCGAGAGCGCCTCGAGAGAGCGAGCGAGAGCGCCTCGAGAGAGCGAGCGAGAGCGCCTCGAGAGAGCGAGCGAGAGCGCCTCGAGAGAGCAAGCGAGAGCGCCTCGAGAGAGCAAGCGAGAGCGCCTCGAGAGAGCAAGCGAGAGCGCCTCGAGAGAGCAAGCGAGAGCGCCTCGAGAGAGCAAGCGAGAGCGCCTCGAGAGAGCAAGCGAGAGCGCCTCGAGAGAGCAAGCGAGAGCGCCTCGAGAGAGCAAGCGAGAGCGCCTCGAGAGAGCAAGCGAGAGCGCCTCGAGAGAGCAAGCGAGAGCGCCTCGAGAGAGCAAGCGAGAGCGCAGAGAGAGAGCAAGCGAGAGCGCAGAGAGAGAGCAAGCGAGAGCGCAGAGAGAGAGCAAGCGAGAGCGCAGAAAGAGAGCAAGCGAGAGCGCAGAGAGAGCGAGAGAAGAGGAGAAAGATAACCTCCTCCATCCTTTCAGATTAGATGTGAAGGCAGTATTCAGCCTCTGTTCACCCATCAACTCCATCGGTAATTACATACAAGACAACTCTGGGCCAGGGAGAGGTAGTTAGAACAGGGGACTCATTGGTCCTGTGTGTGCAATGCCAGGGTCGAAGATTAATCTTAAAATAGTTATTCTGTGCCCGTCTGGCTATCTGTATTTGCTATTCCTTCAACCTGCATACCTTTCAGACTAGCACACATTGAGAGAGAGACAGAGAGAGAGAGGGGGAGAGAGAGAAAGAACGCGAGAAACATTATTCACAGAAAATTCCACCTGCTTTTGCTCCAAGGTACATTAATAATTCAGTCCCCAGAGAGGCCAGGTGCTACCTAACAGCAGGAGAGGGAGAAAGAGTGAGGGGAGGTGGAGAGAGAAGAGGATGAGCAACAACAGAAATAAAAGCAACAGAAATAAAGGTGATAGAGAGCGTGAGACAGACATTTTCTGCAGATTACACAGACCCACAAAGAATATGTAAACAAATCCAATGTTGATAATCTCCCATATTGATCTGGTGAAATTCCAGTGTGCCATCACAGCAGCAAGATTTGTGAGCTGTTGCCACAAGAAAAGGGCAACCAGGGAAGAACAAAAACCATTGTAAATACAACCCATATGTTTATTTATTTTCCCTTTTCTTCTTTAACCGTTTGCACCTCACTACAACACTGTATATATAGACACATGACATTTGTAATATCTTTATTATTTTGAAACTTTTGTAAGTGTAATGTTTACAGTAAATACTTTATTGTTTATAATCTATTTCACTTTATTTGGAATGCAAGCATATGGTTCCCATGCCAATAAAGCCCCTTAAACTGAAATTGAATTGAGAGAGAGAGACAGGGAGAAATAAAGACAAATTAAGAACTGCCTCATCTCTAAACGCAAGACACTAAAAACCTGAATCCACAGCCCACAAAAGGGGCTCTCCATCCACATCAGCCCCTGATCCAGTCCCCAGTGGACCCCAACATTCAGGCCTGGCTGATTCCTCCATTACTACCAGCAAGAAGCAAAAAGCAATGAAGAAATTATGTTTCAGTTTGCTTCCTGAATTTAAATGAAGCCCCCTTTGCAGAGTCACGCCAAGGAGCCCGTCAATGTGAGTACCCACTCACCTAACTCTGCAGTTCAGATCTGAATGTGAGTACCCACTCACCTAACACTGCAGGAGGTCAGAGTTTCAGGCAGCGGAAGGCCACCTGGAGAGGGGTCCTGTTGTGACTAGGGGCCAGGCACAGCTGAGGCCAGCTAAAAGCCCTTTCTTGCCCTACTCTAATAATGACATCATACTGTATGTCACACACCCAACCAATAATGTAAAAAAAAAAAAAGAATCAGGAGAAAATATATCATGCACACCGTAATCAGACGCAATTTCAACGTTTTAATTTGCTAAGCTTTCAGCTACTCTTTTACAAGCCAAAGCCTGACAGAAATTGTATGGCAGCTGGGAGTAAATAACAGCTTGTCTGATTACACCAGAGTCCAAATTGGTCTTGAACACAAGACCAATCTCCATCTGCACTCTTTTGTTGAGGAACGATTTGGAGAAATTGAACTGGACTTTTTTGTTCGAAAAGATATGGAAGTATAGAAGAAAGAAATTGTGAAAGAGAAATGATAAAGGACTACCAAGCATCATCAACTGAAGGCCATTTAATAATCACCATTACCTTTTTGTGTGAGCAAATAACCAAAGTAGCCTGTGTGAGATTGGCTGTATGTGATTGGCTGTGCTTTAATCCTCGGTCATGTTCAGTCCGCACAAACCAAGAAAACCTTCCGAAACTGATTGAAATGAAGAGGTACCCTCTGAACTTGTCCAATAAGAAACGCTTATTTTTGTTTTACATTTAGATTTTTTTTTTCTACAGTGTGCCTTTCTGAACATAACCCTGACAACGGTGAACAGAACAACCACACAACCTCTGTAAAGTCAGTCCGGAGACTAGTTGACATTTTTTGCGAACCTCACAAGTCATCTTTCCAGTACAGCACAACTCTGACCACACCAGCGGGGATAAAAGAGCAACATCCGCATTGTGCCGAGATGAATAGATCAACACCCAGGATGTGTAGAACTGGAAATGTAATGTATCATATAGCATCAATCGCATTCGATTAGAACATAAACAATTGATTATTCTAAACCTCCCAAGCATGTGTATTGGCTGCTAAACATAAACGTGTAGACATACAGGTTTTTAACCACATCTCCTCTCCCTTTGTTCCAGTTTGTCACTTTGAGTGACTGTTGAATTATTCCATGAGGCCGAATAGACATTTGATTGCCCATCTTCCAGGCTCCAATGACTGATGGAGCTGGTTTACTGCTGTTCACTCAGAGGAAAGACGAAACAACCTCAGAGTCAAATAATATGATCTACACTACATTTACGGTTGAAGTCGGAAGTTTACATACACCTTAGACAAATACATTTAAACTCAGTTTCACAATTCCTGACATTTAATCCTAGTAGAAATTCCCTGTTTTAGGTCAGTTAGGATCAACAATATATTTTAAGAATGTGAAATGTCAGAATAATAGTAGAGAGAATGATTTCAGCTTTTATATCTTTCATCACATTCCCAGTGGGTCAGAAGTTCACATACACTCAATTAGTATTTGGTAGCATTGACTTTAGATTGTTTAATTTGGGTCAAACATTTTGGGTAGCCTTCCACAAGCTTCCCCTAATAAGAATTTTGGCCCATTCCTCCTGACAGAGCTGGTGTAACTGAGTCAGGTATGTAGGCCTCCTTGCTCGCACATGCTTTTTCAGTTCTGCCCACAAATTTTCTATGGGATTGGGGTCAGGGGTTTGTGATGGACACTCCAATACCTTGACTTTGTTGTCCTTAAGGCATTTTGCTACAACTTTGGAAGTATGCTTGGGGTCATTGTCCATTTGGAAAACCCATTTGGAAGTATGCTTGGGGTCATTGTCCATTTGGAAGACCCATTTGGAAGTATGCTTGGGGTCATTGACCATTTGGAAGACCCATTTGGAAGTATGCTTGGGGTCATTGTCCATTTGGAAGACGTATTTGCGACCAAGTTGTAACTGATGTCTTGAGATGTTGCTTCCATATACCCACATCATTTTCCTACCTCATGATGCCATCTATTTTGTGAAGTACACCAGACCCTCCGACAGCAAAGCACCCCCATGACATGATGCTGCCACCCCCGTGCTTCACGGTAGGGATGGTGCTCTTCTGCTTGCAAGCTTCCCCCTTTTTCCTCCAAATATAACGATGGTCATTATGGCCAAACAGTTCTATTTTTGTTTCATCAGACCAGAGGACATCTGCAAAAAGTACGATCATTGTCCCCATGTGCAGTTGCAAACCGTAGTCTTGCTTTTTTATGGCGGTTTTGGAGCAGTGGCTTCTTCCTTGCTGAGTGGCCTTTCAGGTTGTCATTATTTTACTGTGGATATAGATACTTTTGTACCCGTTTCCTTCAGCATCTTCACAAGGTCCTTTGCTGCTGTTCTGGGACTGATTTGCACATTTCGCACCAAATTACATTCATCTCTAGGAGACAGAACGCGTCTCCTTCCTGAGCGGTATGACGGCTGCGTGGTCCCATGGTGTTTATACTTGCGTACTATTGTTTGTACAGATGAACATGGTACCTTCAGGCATTTGGAAATTGCTCCAAAGGATGAGCCAGACTTGTGAAGGTTTAAAATAATTTTTCTTGGCTGATTTCTTTTGATTTTCCCATGATGTCAAGCAAAGAGGCACTGAGTTTGAAGGTAGGCCTTGAAATACATCCACAGGTACACCTCGAATTGACTCAAATTATGTAAATTAAACATTAAAAACATTTTCTGGAATTTTCCAAGCTGTTTAAAGGCACAGTCTACTTAGTGTATGTAAACTTCTGATCCACTGGAATTGTGATGCAGTGAATTACAAGTGAAATAATCTTTATGTAAACAATTGTTCAAAAATTACTTGTCATGCACAAAGTAGATGTCCTAACCGACTTGCCAAAACTATAGTTTGTTAACAAGAAATGTGAGGAGTGGGTGAAAAACATGTTAATGACTCCAACCTAAGTGTATGTAAACTTCCAACTTCAACTGTAACAGAACATACTATACACAATGGAGCATCTCTCAGATAGCACAGGACGGCTGAGGTTTTAGAAAACCATGAATAAACAGACCGATGCAAGGTCGGACAGACATTTTGAGACACACACAAACAAACAAACCTCTTGAAACACACACACACACCTCTTGAGAAGAAGGCACTGATCATGAAGCTGAAGTTGATGGTTGCCACGGCAAAGACAAGCAGGAAGACAAAGACCAGGGTGGGGTCACTATAGGTCAACACAGCTCCATTAGGGCTCACCTAGAAAGGGCCAGGACAGGAAAGAACACCATTATCATCATGAATACTAAACACACTGAATGAAAAATAATTCCCCTCCTCAAAGCAATAGAAAGAAAAGACGAGTTAAGTGTTTTTGTTTGTGTTTTATAACATAACCGTTATGTAAAGTGCAAACTCACCTTGATGCAGAAGAGCAGCGTGACGAAGAACATGGAGATGGCGAGGAAGAGGAAGAACATGAGGAACCAGGCCGTCCAGTGCAGCCAGTTACTGAGGCCCATCATCCGCATGTACTCCTGTAGAGAGTAAATAGAGTGAGATGGACCGTTTGTTTGACTGACAGGTAATCCACCACCTCACCCACCTTGAGCTTCCTCTCCTTCTCCTGCACCACGGCCCTCACGATGTTCAGAGAGGTATAGGTGAGGCTCAGCACCAGGAGGAGGGGCAGCTGGTTCTGGATGGCCAGGATGAACACGTCGTAGATGAATGGCGGGAAGGGGAATCGGCGGAGGACCACCCGGGTCTGGGAGAAGAGCCAGGCTGCTCCTGTGCTGTTATAGGAACGCATGATGGCCTTGTTGACCGCATGCTGCACTGCCAGGAAGCCCTCGCGGAAGTAACCTACGGAGAGGAACCGGGTTGTTAGAATAACTACATCCCAATTCTCACAATGTGGGCCCTTGTGCACTCCTCCCCATGGATCAGCACAAACATGTGCTACAGCCTAGGGAGGTTCTTTAATAAATCTCCTGACAATGTTAGTCTGTGAAACCCAAGTCATGTTTTCCTGTTTGCTTATGGTGGAATACAGCTCATTCAGTTCAGCGTTAGTGCCAGCATCAGTCTGTGGTGGTATGTAAACAGCTACAAAGAATACAGATGAAAACTCTCAGGCGAACAATAGCTCGAGACTTCCTTAGATATCATGCACCGGCTGTTGTTTACAAAAATACGTAGACCGCCGCCCCTTGTCTTACCAGACGCCTATGTTCTATCCTGCCGGTACATCGTATAACCAGCCAGCTATATGATAATATTGTCGTCATTCAGCCACAACTCCGTGAAGCATAAGATGTTACAGTTTTTGGTAGTTGGCAGTTTAATCTTCCCCATAACACGGTGAACAACGCATATAAAACAACAAACAAATATTGGCTGGGGCCACGTAAAACACCTGCCTGCATTCTCCAGCGCCATCTTACGAGGACCCATTCTCAGCGTCTATACCTTGGGCCCATTGTTTTTCCTGTTCATGTCATACTGTATACTAGTGGGGAAAAAACATCTGGTTCTAAGTATGACACTCTTCCATTACCATGGAGATAAACAGGAAATGAGGACTCATTCTGACCTTTTTACCAGATCATTCCTTAACCCCACCAGAAGTTCATTTTAAAATATACTGACCTGAAAATGATGACAACAGCTACTCACTGAATAATCTGAACTGATGAAGGGATAGACTAAAGAGGCAGGAGGTAGGCCTCAGTAATGATGAAGACTTTTTAATCCATATTTAAAATTCATGAATTCTGACTGAAACTCTTTGTGGTTATTGTCAAGTAGACTGGAATGGTTTCCTCTAGGCGAGCCTTGGGCCATATTCATTAGGCACCATTTTTTTTTTAAACACTGAAACATTTTCGTAAATGTTTTCCATTGTGTGCTTTAATAAATATGACCCTGATATCTCCCATTAGAGACACATTAACACAGCTACTTAATTTGAGATCAAAGGTCTGGCTCAGTAGAGAACACCAGAACGCCAGTTCTCCTCTGTTCTCATCATCTCTTCCTCTTTTGAGCTAAAAAAAAAAAGTGTACCTATGATGACAATTACAGGCCTCTCATCTTTTTAAGTGGGAGAACTTGCACAATTGGTGGCTGACTAAATAATTTTTTTGTCCCACTGTACAGACTCACCAGGCGTCCCCCCCTGGAGGTCGTACTGCTCCCTGGGCCCGGGCAGTTGGAAGAGGGGGAACAAGTTGAGGGTGTGCCAGTCAAAGTCATTGTTGATGTTTAGCTCAGACTTCTCCTTGGCCGGGGCATTACGGGGACTAAAGCTGAACCGCAGGTGGTAGCTGACCTGTAGGGGATAGGAGGGAGGGAAAGAAATAGAGAGTAAAAGAGAGAAACATTATGAACAACTGGAAGAGTGTATTTTCTTTTTGTAGATGTGAAAGATCAGAATATATATATATATATATATATATATATATATATATATATATATATATATATATATATATATATATATATATATATACATATAGATCCAGGGTAGAAAAAAAACATTTAAAAAAAAACACGCCCCGTTAAGAACACACATATATATAAATATATATATATATATATATATATATATATATATATATATATATATAGACTTTCAGACCTCTCTGCCCAACACACACCTAATCACCAACACATTCCACTGACACAGGAGTTAAATCTCCATAGGGAGGATGGTGTCCATCAACCCAACCAGGTAATTCTCGTCTCTTTTTCCTGACTTCCTTCCAGCAGGTCATTCCCGCTGCACAGGTTAAACAAACACTGTGGAGCTTTGGCCTTTGGTGTGTCGAGGTCTGCCGCTTTCTGTCCAATCTGCTCATTTCTGTAGAATATCTATGTCTCTATAGGCAACCCCTTTTGGCTCAAGAGCAACCTCAGATGCAAACGTTCTGTATAGCCTCAAACCAGGAGGAAATGCTAAAGTGTGGTTAAAGGTTAGCATGTCAAGGATTTGGCTGGACTGCAGGTGACTCCAGGATTATTGTATTTGAATGAGGGACAATAATACCGTCAGTGATAACCAGATGTTTTCATATGTAAACAAAGAGCTGATTCAGGGTTCAAGGTTCAAGTAGGGTGACCACATGTCCCAGATTGTACGGTACAGTCCTGCATTTTGGCCTTTCGTCCCACAACCAAACAATCATGTCCCGCATTTTACCAACAAATGAAAACATCACTAATTTAGAAAAAAGGTACATTTGTCTTGTATTTCAGTCAGACTTCCTATTCCTTTGCTGAGAAGTGACATTCCAACCGGTCTTGTTTGAAGTCACGTTGAGCTTACGACAAGATAAATATCAAGGATGTGGTGCTGGTGATATTAAACACTTCTCCAATCGTTGTTGAGATCTGATATTCTGCGCAACACAAGAAGAGACATAGGCCAATGTTATATCATCAACCAATCACATTTGTCAAAACCTTTCGGGCTAAATTCCAGCTAAACTTGAAGGACTGTTAATTAACTACTAACAAAAATTGTGTGTAACGAAGAGCTACTAATGTCAGTAAATAGTCATATTAGACAAAGATATAAGGTCATTTTGGCAAACTTGTGAGGCTGTCCATGCTCATTAGTTGCTCATTCAACATATTTGCTGCTACTTCATTCAATACCGTTTTAAAAGTCTCTCTTCCTAACTGTTTAACATTTCCTAAGACAAACCAGCAATGATTCCTTGGCAAAATATAGCCAGGAGTTTGTGTGAGGAAAAAAGTGTAGGCAAGGTACACTTCAATTAGTTCACTCGGTGCTGCGGTAGGGAGATGTGTGTCTGTGTGTGGAAAAATGATTCAGGTGTAGGCTACACTGTCCCACGAATGTCCGTAAAATCATACCATTGTCCCGCTTTTGGGCATTTTAAAATGTGCTCACCCTAGGTTAAAGTACAGTGAAGCAGACTGGTCACACACATACTGTTATTTATTTTTAATTTCACCTTTATTTAACCAGGTAGCCCAGTTGAGAATAAGTTCTCATTTACAACTGCGACCTGGCCAAGATAAAGCATAGCAGTGCGACACAAACAATAACACAGAGTTACACATGGAATAAACAAAACAAGCATTCAGTCAATAATACACGAGAAAAAGTCTATATACAGTGTGTGCAAATGAGGTAGGAGAAGAGAAGTAAAGGCAATAAATAGGCCATAGTGGCAATATAATTACAATATAGCAATTAAACACTGGAGTGATAGATGTGCAGAAGATGAATGTGCAAGTAGAGATACTGGGGTGCAAAGGAGCAAAAATAAATAACAGTATGGGGATGAGGTAGTTGGATGGGCTATACACATATGGGCTATGTACAGGTGCAGTGATCTGTGAGCTGCTCTGACAGCTGGTGCTTAAAGCTAGTGAGGGAGATATGAGTCTCCAGCTTCAGTGATTTTTGCAGTTCATTCCAGTCATTGGCAGCAGAGAACTGGAAGGAAAGGTGGCCGAAGAGGAATTGGCTTAGGGGTGACCAGTGAAATATACCTTCTGGAGCGCGTGCTATGGGTGGGTGCTGCTATGGTGACCAGTGAGCTGAGATAAGGCTTTACCTAGCAAAGACTTATAGATGACCTGGAGCCAGTAGGTTTGGCGACGAATATGAAGCGAGGGCCAGCCAACGAGAGCATACAGGTCGCAGTGGTGGGTGGTATATGGGGCTTTGGTGACAAAACAGATGGCACTGTGATAGCAAATTGGATGCAGTCTGAATAGAGTGTTGGAGGCTATCCTGTAAATGACATTGCCAAATCAAGGATCGGTAGGATGGTCAGTTTTACGAGGATATGTTTGGCAGCAAGAGTGAAGGACGCTTTTTTGCGAAATAGGAAGCCGATTCTAGATTGAATTTTGGCCAGGTCGATGAATACAGCTGCACAGTATTGACTCTTATCAATGGCGGTTATGATATCGTTTAGGACCTTGAGCATGGCTGAGGTGCACCCATGACCAGCTCGGAAACCAGATTACATAGCGGAGAAGGTACGGTGGGATTTGAAATGGTCGGTGATCTGTTTGTTAACTTGGCTTTCGAAAACCTTAGACAGGCAGGGTAGGATAGATATAGGTCGGTAGCAGTTTGGGTCTACAGTGTGTCATGGCGTTGCCCTCTTTGGGTATAGCGAGCACCATCCCCCTCTCTCTGTCTCCTACACCCAGGCTGCTGCAACCGCAGGTTGTAAATTCCTGGAGGAGATTATCTCCTCATGGCCACAGTATAGAGAGAGAGTGAGTGTCAGAGAGAACAAAGTAATTTCTTCTACCTCACAGAACTGGAGAACCGAATGACATTTATGTTCTGGAGAAGGTATGAAAGATCGGCGGTGAAGAATCCAACTACGAACTGGTGCGTTTGGTACAATTTTGTGAAACTCATGAAAGACAATATGCCACATTACCATAACGCTGTTTATAAAATAGCCTCAGTTGTGAGGCTTACATCTAATTGTTGTATAAAATGAATGAGTGAGGATGGAACTGTTTGTGAAATTATGTAATGTGATTTTGGACTGTTTAATGAAGGAAACTCCAATTCCCTTTGGAGTTTAACTAAATTAGAGGGCCGCCCACGAGCACAGTTATGGTCTGGTGTCATGGGACAGGCCCTTTTCTGCTCTTCTGAATAAAACCCCCACCCGGGTTTTCTATCGCCAGACCAGCTTACCTCGATAACTAGAGGGCCAAGGTTTGAGAGGAGACCGAGCTTACCTCAATTACGAGATGGCTAAAGGATGCAGACCAGCTTACCACGAGAGGGCCAAGGTTTGAGTAGAGACCATAAACATGAGTATAAGCTAAGGTTTGAGTAGACAGCAATAAATTAATGTGTTAATAAATAATAAATGCATGTGTTATCTATCTTTCAACACCACATCCACGTGGTTCAGAGGGTTGGTTGAGGTCTTCCGCCTCTATCCAGCAAGGAGAGGATTCAAATAGTGTTTCCCAGTTTGTCCAAATATGCTCACGGTCATGCATCTCATCTACCTTCTACCCCGTTCCCTCACCCAGTCCCTTCCCAGTCTCGAAGCCTGCATATCTCCTTCACCAATGATGAAAGAATAAACTAAGAAACAATTTATTGGTTTGTTAGGAAACGGGCAGGCATACAGTGCAACATTTTGGTCGACCAAAAGTCTGTTCTTTTGACCAATCGATTGGTCAACATTTTTAAACAAGTATTAAACAAGTATTAAACAAATCAACTTTTTACATTGAGTTTGTCTGATGCTTTAAGCACATGAAATAAGACACAAATTACTCAAGAGGGAGCCAGAGATCAAGATAACCAGGAAAAAAAGATAAAAAACCTGACTCGACCGTTCTCTTCCCGCTCCTGCTGGCTTTCGCAGATTCCGCCCTTACTCTCTTGAAGTTTCCGGTGATAGGCCAATTTATCTTAATATTTCTACTGATCTGCATGCCAGTTATGGTTATGTGGAACTGTTTCATTTAATTTATAAATACGTCTTTGTATCTCAAAATCATTGTCATGTGTTTTATCATAATTCTATTCAAATCTAAGTGAAAATTATACAAACCTAAAAAGTAACTTATTTTGGCATTGCCAGCTATGTAAAAATACCCTATATAAAGCCAACAAATAAAAACATTGCAGCCTGAAGGTAGAAAATATCCTGATAAAAATAAATATAGAAAATCACATTGGCTACGCATGGCCTGTCTGCAACCAACTTGAAACATTGTATCAACTATTAACTTGGGTTGGGCATAAGCTCACAAACTTGCAACATTGTATAAAATATTCTGTGCCAGTGAGCTCGGGACAGACAGCTGTAGGCTATTTGTACAAGGGATAATAAGTAATCAGGTAGGCCTATTTTATGACGTTTCCACTGGATCAGAGCATTATATTTTTCCCTTTCACACCGAGTGGTTATTGAATGGGAGGGAACTGGAACGATTTTTCAACTACATTGAGGAACTATTGTAATTCTCAAAGTATGTAAAAACAGACTGTTTGCTTGCTATTTGAGGTGAAGAAAACATGAATTTGAGAAGCTCCACAGCTCATTAATAGTGGTGTGGCAAACAGAAATAATATCAGACCCCCCCCCCCCCAAATGGGCACATTTCTATGCCTACATTTGCGTGCAGGCCAGGTATCCTATAGTCCTACTTCGAATATGACTAAAGTCACAAAATTCTTAAATGGAATGACATTTTTATTTTATCTCACAAGTGTAGCATAGGTTGTATGCTCCGCAAACAACGTGTCCACTCTGACAATGAGAAAGGAATAATAATCAATTGAATGCATTAACAGAAATGACCGTAATCAACCACAATGTAGATTAGAAATAATAGGACTTAATGGTAAATGTACTACTGGTGATATATATATATATATATATGTATTGTATTGGAGGGAGAGAGCACAGTAAGACAGACGTGCATTGTGCATCTTAGCCACACTCACCTTCTTGGACTGTGCAATCCCTCACGGCCTACGCAATCGATTAGTTCACTGAGATGGGCGCGAATAAGACCGGTGTCTCGTGTTCAATCAATTAAAATATACAGTGCTTTCGGAAAGTATTCAGACCCCTTGACTTTTTCAACATTTTGTTACGTTACAATTTTATTATAAAATTGATTTGTTTTTTTCCCCCTCATCAATCCACACCCTATACCCCATAATAACAAACAAAAACAGGTTTTTAGAAATTTTGCTAATTTATTAAAAATTAAAAACTGAAATATGACATTTACAAAAGTATTCAGACCTTTTACTCAGTACTTTGTTGAAGTACCTTTGGCAGCGATTACAACCTCAAGTCTTCTTGGGTATGACGCTACAAGCTTGGCACTCCTGTATTTGGGGAGTTTCTCCCATTCTTCTCTACAGATCCTCTCAAGCACTGTTAGGTTGGATGGGGAGCGTTGCTGCACAGCTATTTTCAGGTCTCTCCAGATGTTCAAATCGGATTCAAGTCCCGGCTCTGTCTGGGCCACTCAAGGACATTCAGAGATTTGTCCCGAAACCACACCTGCGTTGTCTTGGCTGTGTGCTTAGGTTTGTTGTCCTGTTGGAAAGTGAACCTTCGCCTCAGTCTGAGGTCCTGAGTGCATTGGAGCAGGTTTTCATCAAGGATCTCTTTACTTTGCTCCGTTCATCTTTGCCTCGATCCTGACTAGTCTCCCAGTCCCTGATGCTGAAAAACATCCCCACAGCATGATGCTGCCACCACCATGCTTCACCGTAGGCATGGTGCCCTGATTCCTCCAGACGTGACTCTTGCCATTCAAGCCAAAGAGTTAGATCTTGGCTTCATCAGACCAGAGAATATTGTTTCTCATGGTCTGTCTTTTAGGTGCTGTCATGTGCCTTTTACTGAGGAGTGGCTCCGTCTGGTGACTCTACCATAAAGGCCGGATTGGTGGAGTGCTACAGAGATGAGAACCTTTCAGAAGGACAACCATCTCCACAGAGGAACTCTGGAGCTCTGTCAGAGTGACCATCTGGTTCTTGGTCACCTCCCTGAACAAGGCCCATATCCCCCGATTGCTCAGTTTGGCCGGGCCAGCCAGCTCCAGGAAGAGTCTTGGTGGTTCCAAATTTCTTCCATTTAAGAATGATGGAGGCCACTGTGTTCTTGGGGACTTCAATGCTGCAAACATTTTTGGTACCCTTCCCCAGATCTGTGCCTCGACACAATCCTGTCTCTACGGACAATTCCTTCAACCTCATGGCTTGGTTTTTGCTCTGACATGCACTGTCAACTGTGGGACCTTATATAGACAGGTGTATGCCCTTCCAAATTATGTCCAATCAATTGAATATACCACAGGTGGACTCCAATCAAGTTGTAGAAACAGGATGTACCTGAGCTCAATTTTGAGTCTCATAGCAAAGGGTGTTTTTTTTATTTTTAATACATTTGCAAAAAAGTCTAAAAACCTATTTTCACTGTCATTATGGGGTATTGTCTGTAGATTGCAGAGGATTTTTTTATGCACTTTAGAATAAGGCTGTAACGTGACAAAATGTGGAAAAAGTCAAGGGGTCTGAATACTTTCCAAAGGCATATATATTTCTGCTCGACAAAAAATGAAAACCTCGGACGATCATCAGCCTATCGACCAAACAATCGACCAGGCGACTAATTGGGGTCATCCCTAAGTGCAATACAAACCATATGAATACACTATTAAACCAACCTGTTGGGGCAGTGGCTCATCATCGTGAGTGAAGGAGTGCTCAAACACCACAGCAGCCAGAACCTTCCGAGACTGAGGGTCCTTCCTCACAAAGTCCTCAAACTGCTCCTCTGTCTCAAACCCATGCACTGTTGGGGCAAACAGAGAGGAGAGAGAGAGAGAGAGAGAGAGAGAACATTAGTTGAAGTGACAAAATCCCATGGCATGTCTCAATTTTTCACACCGACTCTCCCTTGAACTTCTTTGGGATTGGTGTCCCTTCCACGAGACGGCTGAGCAAACATAGGCTAATACGATTAGCATGAGGTTGTAAGTAACAAGAAAGTTTCCCAGGACATATGGGATATTGGCAGAAAGCTTAAATTCTTGTTAATCTAACTGCACTGTCCAATTTACAGTAGCTATTACAGTGAAAGAATAAAGAGAGTGCACAAGTTTGAACATGAAAAGTTACTAATAAACAAATAAGGCACATTTGGGCAGTCTTGATTTTTTTTAAATACAGAAATCCAATGTTTCATTGGATCAGTCTAAAACGCTGCACATACACTGCTGCCATCTAGTGGCCAAAATCTAAATTGCACCTGGGCTGGAAAAATACATTATGGCCTTTCTCTTGCATTTCAAATATGGTACAAAAAAAAAATACAAAATAATGGTTTTACCAGATCTATTGTGTTATATTCTCTTACATTCCTTTCACATTTCCAAACTTCAAATCGATTCATTTCAAATGGTACCAAGAATATCCTTGCTTCTGGGCCTGAACTACAGGCAATTAGATTTGGGAAAGTAATTTTAGGCAAAAATTGGAAAAAAAAGGGGCGGATCCTTAATTAACCTTGTGAATTCTACCAGTTGACATGGAGACATACAGTAAGAAGAGAAACAAGTGGAAGGAACAGAACAGTCACACAGGCAAAGACAGGCAGATCCTCCGTCTGTACTACCCTGGTTTGAAAGCCAGCTGAAAACACAACAGGCTCATATAACAGTGGCATGATATAGACACAGTGAAGTTGTGAAATAAGCCTCACTTTCACCCCGTGTTCCAGTTACAGAAAACAATCAATATCTTATCTTGAGCTCAAAATATGTTTTCCATTCATTTATAGATTTGTCTACCACTCCCATAGATTTCAACATACTCTGTTAATCTTATCTTGAGCACTGGTATTCAGGCCCACACACACATAGGCCCTCTTACTCTAAAACAGTTAAAAATCAAAAGTAGCAGTCAGTATCTGCTGCCACCAGCTCCTCCTCATTGACTGCACCAGATTTGCCAGTTCTTGCTGTGAGATGTCACACCACTCTTCCACCAAGGCACCTGCAAGGACCCAAACATTTTGGGGAGGTGGGGGTGGCCCTAGCACTTACCCTCCGATCCAACAGGTCCCAGACGTGCTAAATATGATTGAGATCCAGGCTCGTCGCTGGCCATGGCAGAACAGGAAATCACGCACAGAATGAGCAGTATAGCTGGTGGCATTGTCATGTCAGGATGAGCCTGCAGGAAGGGTACCACATGAGGCAGGAGGATGTCTTCCCTGTAACTCACAGCATTGAGATTACCTGCAATGACTACAAGCTCAGTCCGATGATGCTGTGACACACCACCTCCAGAGTACAGGCCTCAGTGTAACGCTCATTCCTTCGACAACAAACACGAATCCGACCATCACCCCTGGTGAGACAAAACCGCGACTTGTCAGTGAAGAGCACATTTTGCCAGTCCTGTCTGGTCCAGCAACGGTGGGTTTGTGCCCATAGGCGACGTTGTTGCCGGAGATGTCTGGTGAGGACCTGCCTTACAACAGGCCTACAAGCCCTCAGTTCAGCCTCTCTCAGCCTATTGCAGACAGTCTGAGCACTGATGGAGGGATTGTGCATTCCTGGTGTAACTCAGGCAGTTGTTGTTGCCATCCTGTACCTGTCCCGCAGGTGTGATGTTCGGATGTACCGATCCTCTGCCACTACGAGGACGATCCGCTGTCTGTCCTGTATCCCTGTAGCGCTATCTTAGGCATCTCACAGTACGGACATTGCTATTTATTGCCCTGGGCACGCATGCCTCATGCATGCAGCATGCCTAAGGCACGTTCACGCAGATGACCAGAGACCCTGGGCATCTTTGTGGTGTTTTTCAGAGTCAGTAGAAAGACCTCATTAGTGTCCTAAGTTTTCATAACTGTGACCTTAATTGCATACTGTCTGTAAGCTGTTAGTGTTTTAACGACCGTTCCACAGGTGCATGTTCATTAATTGTTTATGGTTCATTGAACAAGCTTGGGAGACGGTGTTTAAACCCTTTACAATAAAGATCTGTGAAGTTATTTGGATTTTCACCAACTATCTTTGAAAGAGAAAATCCTGAAAAGGGGATGTTTCTTTTTTTGCTGAGTTTATTTTTTCCTGTTCCTTTTTCATATTGATTCTATACTGAACAAAAATATAAATGCAACATGTAAAGTGTTGGTCCCTTGTTTCATAAGTGGAATTTTTTTTTACATCACAGAAATGTTTCATACACACAAAAATCTTATTTCTCAAATTTGTTTACATTTGCCAAGAAAATCCATCCACCTGACAGCAGAAGCTTATCAAGAAGCTGATTAAACAGCATGATCAATACACAGGTGCACCTTGTGCTGGGGACAAAAAAAGGCCACTAAAGTTGTCACACAACACAATGCCACAGACGTCTCAAGTTGAGGGAGCATGCAATTGGCATGCTGACTTCAGGAATGTCCAGCAGAGCTGTTCCCAGATGATTTAATGTTAATTTCTCTACCATATCCCACCTCCAATGTCATTTTAGAGAATTTGGCAACCGGCCTCACAAGCGCAGACCACGTGTAACCACACAGGCCCAAGACCTCCACATCCTCTTCTTCAACTGGAGTGATCGTCTGAGAGGGGCCCTTTTGTGGGGAAAAACTCCCCAGTGGGTGGGCACACCCACCGCCACGCCCCTGCCAAGTGATGTGAAATGCATAGATTAGGGCCTAATTTATTTATTTCAATTGATTGATATCCTTCTATGAACTCAGTATAAATCGCTGAAAGTGTATTTGTATAATGTATTACAAGATGTGCATAGACTTTAACGTGTCATACCCTGTTGAGTTATTCTACATGCATGACATTCTAAACCTCCATAGTGACCGCTCCCTTCCCCCTCCTCTCACAATCTAAATTATTCACAGCGTTGATCTCAGATGGGCTATTGTGTGTGTGTGTCAAATTTTATTTGTCACATACACATGGTTAGCAGATGTTAATGCGAGTGTAGCGAAATGCTTGTGCTTCTAGTTCCGACAATGCAGTAATAACCAACAAGTAATCTAACTAACAATTCCAAAACTACTGTCTTATACACAGTGTAAGGGGATAAAGAATATGTACATAAAGATATATGAATGAGTGATGGTACAGAGCAGCATAGGCTCTACAGTAGATGGTATCGAGTACAGTATATACATAGTATATACATATGAGATGAGCATGTAAACAAAGTGGCATAGTTAAAGTGGCTGGTGATACATGTATTACATAAGGATGCAGTAGATGATATAGAGTACAGTATATACGTATGCATATGAGATGAATAATGTAGGGTATGTAAACATTATATTAGGTAGCATTGTTTAAAGTGGCTAGTGATATATTTTGCATCATTTCCCATCAATTCCCATTATTAAAGTGGCTGGAGTTGAGTCAGTGTCAGTGTGTTGGCAGCAGCCACTCAATGTTAGTGTTGGCTGTTTAACAGTCTGATGGCCTTGAGATAGAAGCTGTTTTTCACTCTCTCGGTCCCAGCTTTGATGCACCTGTACTGACCTCGCCTTCTGGATGATAGCGGGGTGAACAGGCAGTGGCTCGGGTGGTTGTTGTCCTTGATGATCTTGATGGCCTTCCTGTAACATCGGGTGGTGTAGGTGTCCTGGAGGGCAGGTAGTTTGCCCCCGGTGATGCGTTGTGCAGACCTCACTACCCTCTGGAGAGCCTTACGGTTGTGGGCGGAGCAGTTGCCATACCAGGCGGTGATACAGCCCGCCAGGATGCTCTCGATTGTGCATCTGTAGAAGTTTGTGAGTGCTTTTGGTGACAAGCCAAATTTCTTCAGCCTCCTGAGGTTGAAGAGGCGCTGCTGCGCCTTCTTCACGACACTGTCTGTGTGAGTGGACCAATTCAGTTTGTCTGTGATGTGTATGCCGAGGAACTTAAAACTTGCTACCCTCTCCACTACTGTTCCATCGATGTGGATAGGGGGGGTGTTCCCTCTGCTGTTTCCTGAAGTCCACAATCATCTCCTTAATTTTGTTGAAGTTGAGTGTGAGGTTATTTTCCTGACACCACACTCCGAGGGCCCTCACCTCCTCCCTGTAGGCCGTCTCGTCGTTGTTGGTAATCAAGCCTACCACTGTTGTGTCGTCCGCAAACTTGATGATTGAGTTGGAGGCGTGCGTGGCCACGCAGTCGTGGGTGAACAGGGAGTACAGGAGAGGGCTCAGAACGCACCCTTGTGGGACCCCAGTGTTGAGGATCAGCGGGGTGTAGATGTTGTTGCCTACCCTCACCACCTGGGGGCGGCCCGTCAGAAAGTCCAGTACCCAGTTGCACAGGGCGGGGTCGAGACCCAGGGTCTCGAGCTTGATGACGAGCTTGGAGGGTACTATGGTGTTGAATGCCGAGCAGTAGTCGATGAACCGCATTCTCACATAGGTATTCCTCTTGTCCAGATGGGTTAGGGCAGTGTGGTTGAGATTGCATCGTCTGTGAACCTATTTGGGCGGTAAGCAAATTGGAGTGGGTCTAGGGTGTCAGGTAGGGTGGAAGTGATATGGTCCTTGACTAGTCTCTCAAAGCACTTCATGATGACGGAAGTAAGTGCTACGGGGCGGTAGTCGTTAACCTGTTGATCCTACCCCCTACTTTTTCGAACATTCTGTTAAAAATCGCGCAACATTTCAGCGCCCTGCTACTCATGCCAGGAATATAGTATATGCATATGATTAGTATGTGTGGATAGAAAACACTCAGACGTTTATAAAACTGGTTCAATCACGGCTGTGACTATAACAGAACGTGCGTTTCATCGAAAAGCGCAGGAAAATCTGATCACTGAAAAATATATCAATGCGCCCTTGAATGTATTGTTGCATGGAAACCACAACCTGGAGCCGAGGTTGCAATACCTACAGCTTCCACACGATGTCAACAGTCTTGTCATTTGCCTAGGCTTTGTTTCTTGGTCAAACGAAGAAGAGACAGCCCATTTCTTCCGGTCTCAAACAGGATATTTTGGTTGAGATTTATCCAGACATTATTTCAAGACGTAGAGCTATAAAATATACATCGCCCGTGATCAATTTGATCGATTATTAATGTTTACTAATACCTAAAGTTGCATTACAAAAGTATTTCTAAGTGTTTTGTGAAAGTTTATCGTCGACTTTTTTAATTAAAAAAAATGACGTTGCGTTATGAAACGCTGTTTTTTTCCTTGATCACAGTCTTCATAGATCGATATCTAGGCTATATATGGACCGATTTAATCTAAAAAAATACCCAATAGTGATGTTTATGGGACATCTAGGAGTGCCAACAAAGAAGATCGTCAAAGGTAATGAATGTTTTATATTTTATTTCTGCATTTTGTGTAGCGCCGACTATGCTAATTATTTTGTTTACGTCCCCTGCGGGTCTTTAGGGGTGTTGCATGCTATCAGATAATAGCTTCTCATGCTTTCGCCGAAAAGCATTTTAAAAATCTGACTCCTTGCCTGGATTCACAACGAGTGTAGCTTTAATTCAATACCCTGCATGTGTGTTTTAATGAACGTTTGAGTTTTAACGAGTGCTATTAGCATTTAGCGTAGTGCATTTGCATTTCCAGATGTCTAGATGGGACGCCTGCGTGTCGGGTGGAGATAGGAGGTTAAGCTCAGTTACCTTAGCTTTCTTGGGAACAGGAACAATGGTGGCCCTCTTGAAGCATGTGGGAACAGCAGACTGATATAGAGATTGATTGAATATGTCCGTAAACACACCGGCCAGCTGGTCTGCGCATGTTCTGAGGGCGGCTGGGGATGCCGTCTGGGCCTGCAGCCTTGCGAGGGTTAACACGTTTAAATGTTTTACTCGCCTCGGCTGCAGTGAAGGAGAGACCGCATGTTTTCGTTGCAAGCCTTGTCAGTGGCACTGTATTGTCCTCAAAGCGGGCAAAAAAGTTATTTAGTCGGCCTGGGAGCAAGACATCCTGGTCCGTGACTGGGCTGGTTTTCTTCTTGTAATCCGTGATTGACTGTAGACCCTGCCACATACTTCTTGTGTCTGAGCCGTTGAATTGAGATTCTACTTTGTCTCTATACTGACGCTTAGCTTGTTTGATAGCCTTGCGGAGGGAATAGCTGCACTGTTTGTATTCGGTCATGTTACCAGTCACCTTGCCCTGATTAAAAGCAGTGGTTCGCGCTTTCAGTTTCACGCGGATGCTGCCATCAATCCACGGTTTCTGGTTAGGGAATGTTTTAATCGTTGCTATGGGAACGACATCTTCAACGCACGTTCTTATGAACTCGCACACCGAATCAGCGTATTCGTCAATGTTGTTATCTGACGCAATGCGAAACATATCCCAGTCCACGTGATGGACAGACCTCAGCGTGGGAGCCTCCCGTTTTAGTTTCTGTCTGTAGGCAGGGATAAACAAAATGGAGTCGTGGTCAGCTTTTCCGAAAGGAGGACAGGGCAGGGCCTTATATGCGTCGCGGAAGTTAGAGTAACAATGATCCAAGGTTTTTCCGGCCCTGGTTGCGCAATCGATATGCTGATACAATTTAGGGAGTCTCGTTTTCAGATTAGCCTTGTTAAAATCCCCAGCTACAATGAATGCAGCCTCAGGATGTATGAATTCCAGTTTGCAAAGAGTGTGTGTGTACATCCATCCGTACCAGACTGACAGGCTACAGGGGTGAGCTCCTCTCCATCTCCCCCACCTCCCCATCTGAATCAGATAGTGAAGAGACTGGCCATTACATGTTGCCTGAGGAGTCAGGCGCCATTTCTGGAGGAACCAGTATTCCAAGGACAGCTGAGGCTGGTATACGAGCCTACAATAACACCAGGGCAGTAGACCATGCTATACTACCACAACAACATCCAGTTATACTGCATATATACATCAATGATGTCGCTCTTGTTGCTGGTGATTCTCTGATCCACCTCTATGCAGACAACATCATTCTGTATGCTTCTGGCCCCTCTTTGGACACTGTGTTAACTAACCTCCAGACGAGCTTCAATGCCATACAGCTCTCCTTCCGTGGCCTCCAACTGCTCTATAATGCAAGTAAAACTAAATGCATGCTATTCAATCGATCACTGCCTGCACCTGCCCGCCCGTCCAGCATCACTACTCTGGACGGCTCTGACTTAGAATACGTGGACAACTACAAATACCTAGGTGTCTGGTGAGACTGTAAACTCTCCTTCCATACTCACATTAAGCATCTCCAATCCAAAATGAAATCTAGAATTGGCTTCCTATATGGCAACAAAGCATCCTTCACTCATGCTGCCAAACATACCCTCGTAGAACTGACCACCCTACCGATCCTCAACTTCAGCGATATCATCTATAAAATAGCCTCCAACACTCAACAAATTGGATGCAGTCTATCACAGTGCCATCCGTTTTATCACCAAAGCCCCATATACTACCCACCACTGCGACCTGAACGCTCTCGTTGGCTGGCCCTCGCTTCATACTCGTCGCCAAACCCACTGGCTACAGGTTATCTTCAAGTCCCTGCTAGGTAAAGCCCCATCTTATCACAGCTCACTGGTCACCATAGCAGCACCCACTCGTAGCACACACTCCAACTGGTCACCCCCAAAGCCAATTCCCCCTTTGGTCACCTTTCCCCCCAGTTCTCTGCTGCCAATGACTGGAACGAAATGCAACAATCTCTGAAACTGGAGACTCATATCTCCCTCACTAGCTTTAAGCACCAGCTGTCAGAGCAGCGCACGATCACTGCACCTGTACATAGCCCATCTGTAAATAGCCCATCTATCTACCTCATCCCCATAGTGTATTTATTTATTTATTTATCTTGCTCCTTTGCACCCCAGGATCTCAACTTGCACATTCATCTTCTGCACATCTTACCATTCCAGTGTTTAATTGCCATATTGTAATTACTTTGCCACCATGGCCTATTTATTGCCTCAACTCCCTTATCTTACCTCATTTGCACTCCTTGTATATAGACTTTGTTTTCTTTTTTCGTACTGTATTATTGACTGTATGCTTTGTTTATTCCATGTGTAACTGTGTTGTTGTATGTGTTGAATTGCTTTGCTTTATCTTGGCCAGGTCGCAGTTGCAAATGAGGACTTGCTCTCAACTAGCCTTCCTGGTTAAATAAAGGTGAAATAAATAAATACAATTTTAAAAATATATCTGGTGACTGAGACAGCCATGGCATATGGTTTGTTTTTATGCTCATCAAACCATTCAGTGACCACTTGTGCCCTGTGGATGGGGGCATTGCCATCCTATTTTTTATTTCACCTTTATTTAACTAGGTAGGCCAGTTGAGAACACCTTTATTTAACTAGGTAGGCCAGTTGAGAACAAGTTCTCATTTGCAACTGCGACCTGGCCAAGATAAAGCAAAACAGTACGACACAAACAACACAGAGTTACACATGGAATAAACAAATGTACAGTCAATAATACAATAGATGAAAAAATGTCTAAAAACAGTGTGTGCAAATGGCATGAGGAGGTGAGGCAATAATTAGGCCATAGTAGAGAAGTAATTACAATTTAGCAAATTATCACTAGAGTGATAGATGAGCAGATGATGATGTGCAAGTAGAAATACTAGTGTGCAAAAGAGCAGAAAAGTAAATAAAAACAATATGGGGATGAGTTAGGTAGATTGGGTGGGCTATTTACAGATGGGCTATGTACAGCTGCAGCGATCTGCTCAGTTAGCTGATGTTTAAAGTTAGTGAGGGAAATATAGGTCTCCAGCTTCAGCAATTTTTTGCAATTTGTTCCAGTCATTGGCAGCAGTGAACTGGAAGGAAAGTTGGCCAAAGGAGGTGTGGGCTTTGGGGATGACCAGTGAGATATACCTTCTGGAGCGCGTGCTACGGGTGGGTGTTGTTATCGTGACCAGTCAGCTGAGATAAGGCGTGGCTTTACCTAGCAAAGACTTATAGATGAACTGGAGCCAGTGGGTCTGGCGACGAATATGTAGTGAGGGCCAGCCGACTAGAGCATACAGGTCGCAGTGGGTGGTATAAGGGGATATGGTGACAAGATGGATGGCATAGCTATGGTAGCCAAAATAAATTCCCTGTCCAGCATTTTTATACATGCCCCTAAGCATGATGGGATATTCATTGCTTAATTAACTCAGGAATCACACCTGTATGGAAGCACCTGCTTAAAATGTTTTTCAATTTGGCAGCTACCTGTATATCTGCAATAACGTCAAAGCAGTGGCATAGGCTACTGGGCCTACTATTACAGGCTACTGGGCCTACTATTACAGGCTACTGGGCCTACTATTACAGGCTACTGGGCCTACTATTACAGGCTACTGGGCCTACTATTACAGGCTACTGGGCCTACTATTACAGGCTACTGGGCCTACTATAACAACATTTGTAGATTCATATTGAATAGATCAGCCTACAACAATACAACAACACATAAAGTGAAACAGGTTTAACTATAACATAGTAGATTCCTATTGAATAGAGATTTGCCTTTACAGTATCAAAGCTGTGCCACTGGTTACAGAAACAGCAGCATCCACCCCTAATGCCTAGCATAGAGTGTCATTGGCAAAATGCAAGCCACAGGAAGAGATCATTTACCTACAGTGGCACTGATTCAATTCGATGAATGGCAATGTGGGCTTTGCTTTCCAGAGAAAGTGGGGTCATTACAGTAACAGTATTGTATGTGACTGGGTTTCAAATGCTCAGGGCTTTCTTTAACACTATAGCCAATGATCTTTACAGGTCCATGCTTATAGAATCTCACAAATCTGGACTTAAATAATATAGTTGTCCTCTGAACCGCTAAGGGCAGCGGAGAGATCAGTCACAGAACAGGATGGAGTAACAAGCTGTCACACAAACACGCTGTAACCCCAAATTAACTTGAACTCATCAAAGTAAATAATGTTCTCTGTTCGAGACAATGACACACTGACTACACCTGGGCAACCCAAGCTAAACTGTACATTTGCATTAGGTTTCCATCCATTTTTGTATCCATTACAAGCTACCACTCCATGCAGGACACAGTGACCAGCACAGAGATATGGTCCCAGTCACCTCATAACAGAACACAGACACAGGCTACAAAGACTTGACAGACCAACCCCATCTTCTGTCTATGAGATGGTCTCTCAATGTAGGACGTACTTACACTGGCAGAACAGAGCTTGTTTTCATGATAAAGACTGTATGTTTTCTCCAGCAGAGGAACATCTTTTTTTCAGATGTTTTAGTCATACTCAACATCATCATCCGTTCCCATCTAAACCATCATCATTATTATCATCATCACATCATTTTTGCTTGGTAGAGGAGCACAGCCCTCACACTCTCTCCTTTACTCACCTGAACTGATGACGGGTGCCAGGCTGCGCTGCACGTCCTCCGCCACCCGCCGCACCACACTGGCATTGCCCGGCACGTAGGCCAACTGGTACTGATGGTAGTTGTCCAGTGGGTACTGCAGACCATCCACAGAGAAGCTCTGGTAGAGCGTGGCGTTGGGGTAGTCCTTGAAAGGCACGTTCTCGCGCAGCACGATGAGGATGCCCGAGAAGAGCAGGGGCAGGGCGATCTCCACTAGAGTCACCAGGATCTGACGCTTCTGTATGGGGGAGAGAAAGGATGTATTGGCAGAGGAAAGAAACAAAGTGGTAGAGGAACATCGGCAAAGGTTTTAGAAAGAGGAGAGAAGAGAAAGATCAGTGAGCGGTGCATGACAGAACATTCGTCACCTAAATCATCAAAAGCCTGGACTCAGTAGATAGTAAATCAAAGTGATTACTATCGAATAGTAATTCTCTCTGTGACCTCCTCTGACACACCAGAGTTGGCTCAGACTGAAACAAAAACTATCCATTAGCAGTACTGTAAGGTACATTTCCATAGTTTCAGAAGGAAATTGGTGATTTAAATGTTAGATGAAATGTCTAAGCTGCCATTTGACCAGATGAGTCGAGACAACAATTATTTTAATGCTCATAGGAGAGATATGGTGCATTTCACAAGTTTCTCTGCTCATAGGATATGTAAAGGCCACCCCTTGTACAATGACTGGAGAAAGTAGCAGCTTGGACAGTGTTCAGTTATCACAGTGGAGATGCTCTCATCTCATTCTCACAGGTCAGGGCTGAACCTAAACAGATATTTCTGGAGACATTGCCATACAGACTGAGTGTGTACCATAGAGAACAACAGTATCCGAGAGACAGTTTCATGGGGCCACCGAGTCCCCTTGGCGATGGTACTGAGACAACAGGACTAAAATTGAATCCTACTATGCCGGCTCTGACGCTCCTCGCATGTGGCAGGGCTTGCAAGCTATCATGGATTACAAAGATTAACGTGAGCCTACCAGACGAGCTACATTCCTATTCTCGCTTCGAGGCCAGCAACACTGAACCATGCATGAGAGAACTAGCTGCTCCAGATCTGTATGATCACGCTCTATGTAGCCGATGTGAGTAAGACCTTTAACCAGGTTAACATTCAGACGGATTACCAGGTTGCGTGCTCAGAGCATGCGCTGACGAGCTGGCAAGTGTCTTCACTGACATTGTCAACCTTGACTACAGCTCAGCGCTTAACAAAACAGTGCCCTGCAAGCTCAACATTAAGCTCAGGACCTTGGGACTGCACACCTCCCTCTTCAACTGGATGCTGATCTTCCTGACAGGCCATCCCAAGGTGGTGTGGGTAGGCAATAACACATCCGCCACACAAACCCTCAACACGGTTGCCCCTCAGTGGTATTTGCTTTTTTCCCCTCTTGTACTCCCTCTTCACCCATGACTCCAACACCATCATTAAGTTTTCTGACGACACAACTGTGGTTGGCCTGATCACCGACGAGGAGACCTGGCAGTGTGGTGCCAGGACAACAACCGCTCCCTTAATGTCAGCAAGAAAAAGGAGCTGATCCTGGACTAAAAGGAAACAAAGGGCCTGTCCACACCATCCACAGACAGGGCGGGTCGAGAACTTCAAGTTCCTTGGTGTCCACATCACTAAAACATTATCAGGGTCCACACACACCAACAGTCGTGAAGACGGCACCACAACGCCTCTTCCCCCTCATGAGGCTGAAAAGATTTGGTATGGGCCCTCAGACCCTCAAACATTTATACAGCTGCACCATAGAAAGCATCTTGACTGGCTGTATCACTGCTTGGTATGGCAACTGCTTGGCATTCGACCTCAAAGTGCTACAGAGGGCAGCGCGTACGGTCCAGTACATCATTGGGGCAGAGCTCTCTGCCATCCAGGACCTCTATATCAAGCAGTGTCAAAGACTCCAGCCACCCAAGTGATAGACTGTTCGCTCTGCTACCGCACGGCAAGTGGTACCGATGCACCAAGTCTGGAACCAACAGGATCCTGAACAGCTTCTACCCCCAAGCCATGAGACTGCTAAATAGTTAACCAATTGCTACCTGGACTATCTGCATTGACCCCATTGCACCAACTCATCACATAGGTTGCTGCTACTGTTTATTATCTATCCTGTTGCCTAGTCACTTTATCTCTACCTATATGTACATACAACATCTACCTCAATTACAGTAAACACATCTGTCTATACAAATTGAGCAATCGGGGGAGAAGGGCCTTGGGGGTGACCAAGAACCCGATGGTCACTGACAGAGCGCCAGAGTTCCTCTGTTGATATCGGATAACCTTCCAGGAGGACAACCATCTCTGCAGCACTCCACCAAATCAGGCCTTTATGGTAGAGTGGACAGACGGAAGCCACTCCTCAGTAAAAATGTACAAATGGCACCTAAAGATGAGAAACAAGATTCCCTGGTCCAATGAAACCAAGACTGAACTCTTTGGCCTGAATGCAAAGCATCATGACTGGAGGAAACCTGGCACCATCCCTAGGGTGAAGCATGGTCGTGGCAGCATCATGCTGTGGGGAAGTTTTTCAGCGGCATGGACTGGGAGACAAGTCAGGATGGAGGGAAATAGGAAAATAGAAAAGTACAGAGAGATCCTTGATTAAAACCTGCTCCGGAGTGATCAGGACCTCAGACTGGGGTGAAGGTTCACCTTCCAACGTTTCGCCAGGGTTGTGTTCTTTAGGGCACACTGAATTAAAACGTTTCAAAATATTGTGCAATGGAAAACAAAAACTATTCTTACTGGAACAGTCCATGTAGTCCTTCCCTGTTTCAATCTAATTTTCTGTTTACTCCTGAATGAGCACAACCCAGACCTAAACATTAGATGCTAGCTGGACTGTAGCAGGCTGTGTAACTCGTATCTTGTTCAACTGGTAATCAACAGTAAACCCTTTTAAACAGAGCTCATATCAAATTTAATTTGTCACATTCTTTGTAAACAACAAGTGTAGACTGACAGTGAAATGCTTACTTACAATGCAGAGAGGAGAATAAATAAAACATTTCCAGAAAAATGATATCACGCGGAATAAATACATCTTCACGGTGTACTAGTGCCGAGTCGATGTGCAGGGTTACGAGTAGAGGTCGACCGATTATGATTTTTCAACGCCGATACAGATTATTTGAGGAACAACGCAGATTTTTTTTTAGAGATATATTTGTAATAATAACAATTACAACAATACTGAATGAACAATGAACACTTATTTGAACTTAATATAATACATAAATAACATCTATTTAGTCTCAAATAAATAATGAAACATGTTCAATTTGGTTTAAATAATGCAAAAACAAAGTGTTGGAGAAGAAAGTAAAAGTGCAATATGTGCTATGTAAGAAAGCTAACGTTTCAGTTCCTTGCTCAGAACATGAGAACATATGAAAGCTGGTGGTTCCTTTTAACATGAGTCTTCAATATTCCCAGGTAAGACGTTTTAGGTTGTAGTTATTATAGGACCTATTTCTCTCTATACGATTTGGATTTCATATACTGTTGACTATTGGATGTTCTTATAGGCACTTTAGTATTACCAGTGTAACAGTATAGCTTCCGTCCCTCTAGTTCGCGCATGACCTTACTAGTTAACTGTAAGGTTGCAAGATTGTATCCCCCGAGCTGGCAAGGTGAAAATCTGTCATTCTGCACCTGAACAAGGTAGTTAACCCACCATTCCTAGGCAGTCATTGAAAATAAGAATGTGTTCTTAACTGACTTGCCTAGTTAAATAAAGATTAAATACATTTTTAAATAAATAAATAGGCAAATCGGCGCCCCAAAAATACAGATTTCCAATTGTTATGAAAACGTGAAATCGGCCCTAATTAATCGGCCATTCCGATTAATTAGTCGACCTCTAGTCTGTATTAACAATAGTCAGCTAACTATGTACTTTAGGGTCTGTATTAACAATGGTCTCACAGTAGGAGTGCTAATATAGGATAAATTTTGCCTTTTAGATCTAAAGGAATACTATTACATAGACAGAATTTCACCTGATCTAAGATCAGCACTCCTACTACTCCACCTACTTGGAGATCATTTTTGAATACAGACTGACCCACGTTGACCCCTTACAGAGCAGTTCTTTCTGGGTCAATCCCTGGTTACCTGGTATGAACCTTCCATGCACTCTGTAGTGTCTCTGTGATGGGGCCAAGATAGACACCCTTTTCCTGTCTGGCCTCAATTGAGTCTCCAGGAGTGTGGGTTAATGGTAATGAAACAACCATCTTAAAGGGAGGCAGAAAGCAGGAAATGGAAGCAGCTACACACACTAACACGAGAAACCGTGGTGTGACATTGTCGTGTGTGTGTGTTTCATAATGCAACCACCCTCCCAGATTTGTGAAGGGTTTTGATTAAGTCTTTGATATGAGAGCCATTGTGGGGAGCTATCGTTAATAAACAGCCCAAACTAGTGAGAAACAAACTCAAACACACCAGCACGTCTTATACACACAAGAAAAACTACAGAAGTGTATTTACTTACCATTCAATTCAATCTTTCATCAGTGAATAAATATCCCAGCCCAGTGTGTTTCACCACCTACTGTTTCAACGCAGCATGAAGCTTGGCAATATATCAAGACTGAGGGTAGTCAGACCGTATCCATAAAGATTCTCAAAGTAGGAGTGCTGATCTAGGATCAGGTCCATGTAATCTTATGTATTACTATCAAAAAGGCTCAACTGATCCTAGATCATCACTCCTATTCTGAGACACTTTACAAATACTGGCCCAGGATTTGTGAAAGGACAGAGTTTGGATAGGTGGCTATACCAAACCATCACATATTAATCACTCACAACAGTCAATTAAAGAACTGGTCTTTAAAACCTACTGTAGATCTGTCAATTCATCCACACCATGGAAGCTAGTGGTTACCGTGGTGAGGTGGCAAAGGTACCATGTCAATATAGAATTTGGAAAACAAAAGACAGCAAGGTCATTTAGATTTTAAATTACTACTTTTTGACCTCCACCTTAACACATTTCAGTGCAACAACACAACAGCCAAGACACGCACCAGGCTTTCATGTCCCGTTGCTAACCTCTAAATGAAATCAATGTTGGAGGCAGAGTTGGGGTCGATTCGAATTGAAGTCAGGAACTACACTGAAATTCCAATTCATGAATAGAAAAACATTTGCATATATTATCAATCATTTCTCATTTAAATGAAAAGAAGCTACTTCAAAAGTTTTAAATTGAAACACTTCCAGAATTGACCGAATTTATCTGCAAACATTGATTTCCCCAAGGATTGATAGAACTATGGGGCTGCTAGACCAAACATGGGTCAAGACAGTCTTGTGACAGAACCTGTGGCTGTGACACTGTTTGTCAGCAACCCCAATCCCGCCCTTACCCTAAACCAGGTTTAAATACTAACCCCAATCCCGCCCCTTACCCTAAACCAGGTTTAAATACTAACCCCAATCCCGCCCCTTACCCTAAACCAGGTTTAAATACTAACCCCAATCCCGCCCCTTACCCTAAACCAGGTTTAAATACTAACCCCAATCCCGCCCCTTACCCTAAACCAGGTTTAAATACTAACCCCAATCCCGCCCCTTACCCTAAACCAGGTTTATATACTAACCCCAATCCAGGGTTTATATACACTAACCCCAATCCCGCCCCTTACCTAAACCAGGTTTATATACACTAACCCCAATCCCGCCCCTTACCTAAACCAGGTTTATATACACTAACCCCAATCCCGCCCCAGGTTACCCCTAAACCAGGTTTATATACACTAACCCCAATCCCGCCCCTTACCTAAACCAGGTTTATATACACTAACCCCAATCCCGCCCCTTACCCTAAACCAGGTTTATATACACTAACCCCAATCCCGCCCCTTACCCTAAACCAGGTTTATATACTAACCCCAATCCCGCCCCTTACCCTAAACCAGGTTTATATACACTAACCCCAATCCCGCCCCTTACCCTAAACCAGGTTTATATACACTAACCCCAATCCCGCCCCTTAGCCTAAACCAGGTTTATATACACTAACCCCAATCCCGCCCCTTACCCTAAACCAGGTTTATATACACTAACCCCAATCCCGCCCCTTAGCCTAAACCAGGTTTATATACACTAACCCCAATCCCGCCCCTTAGCCTAAACCAGGTTTATATACACTAACCCCAATCCCGCCCCTTACCCTAAACCAGGTTTATATACACTAACCCCAATCCCGGGTTTATATACACTAACCCCAATCCCGCCCCTTAGCCTAAACCAGGTTTATATACACTAACCCCAATCCCGCCCCTTAGCCTAAACCAGGTTTATATACACTAACCCCAATCCCGCCCCTTAGCCTAAACTGGGCTTGTATACAACCCCAATCCCACCACTTAACCTAAACCAGGTTCGTATCCAAATGTCTTCACTCCTGTTTTGTTTTTCTTACAATTGTAAAGTGATGTTGGGTCCTTGAAAAGCGCTATAAGTCCCATGTATTATTATTATTATTATTAAATAGTACTGTACACATTTCACTCTGCAAAGTACAACTAAAGTTTTAGATCTTATTCAGATGGTTAACTGTAGCATCCCCCTGAACATTTACATTCAATAACCCCTACACCACCCACCTGCTGAAGGTAGTTCTCCCTACACCACCCACCTGCTGAAGGTAGTTCTCCCTACACCACCCACCTGCTGAAGGTAGTTCTCCCTACACCACCCACCTGCTGAAGGTAGTTCTCCCTACACCACCCACCTGCTGAAGGTAGTTCTCCCTACACCACCCACCTGCTGAAGGTAGTTCTTCCACAAGAGTAATCCAAACTGGCGTGCTATCGCCATTTAGAGAGGAGACTGGATACAGACCAGAACTACAGCAGGACCTGGACAGACAAAAGAGAAAGAGAAATGTTCAGTTACTACATTTATCTGGTTCTGAACTAGGCATATCAATGTATTTGGTGTGTTGACAGACATTTGACAGAGCAATCCTACGAAACACAGTTGATCCACAGAGGATTTTCACCTCCAGATAACCATCAGTTCATAATGTAAACAAAGAAAATCAAACAAGCAAAAAAGAGAAGTGAAATTGGATGTTACTCAGCTCGGTATTTGTATAGACTGTACGTATCAAACACAATCAGAAAACCTAAATCCGGGTTCTGAGAAACACGGAGTCTGACAACTGGGGAATGACGACATTCAGCTCAATAGAGGACATGAGAAGAGGGGGAGAAGAAACACGAGAAAAAAGTATACTGTTGACAATCGCTCACCAAACCAGTTGTACCTAGTTTGTTTAGTGAGTGTTGACAGGACATGCTTGTTTAAATGTTTTTGAACTGCCTCAACAGAGTAGGCCTTTGACAGGCAGACAGGAAAAGGTTATAGTATACCAATTCAATGGAATGTTGAGCAAATTGGGCTGAACTATGGGTGTTAAGAAGAAGAACAACCCCACACACCTATCACACCCATCTAAAATAACATGTCTTCATCCCTTCGACAGGGCTGTAGTGGAGCAGGTCGAGAGCTTCAAGTTCCTCGGTGTCCACATCACTAAGGAATTAACATTGTCCACACACAGCAACACAGTCGTGAAGAAGGCACAACAAAGCCTCTTCCCCCTCAGGAGGCTGAAAAGATATGGCATGGGCTCTCAGATCCATAAAAAGTTCTACAGCTGCATCATTGAGAACCCTAACCTTAACCCCTGCATCACCGATTGGCATCCGACCGCAAGGCGCTACAGAGGATAGTGCGGATGGCCCAGTACATCACTGGGGCCAAGCTCCCTGTCATCCAGGACCTCTATACCAGGCAGTGTTAGAGGAAGGCCCTGGAAATTGTCAAAGACCCCAACCACCCAAGTCATAGACTTCACTCTGCTACCGTACGGCAAGCAGTACCGGAGCGCCAAGTTTGGGACCAAAAGCCTCCTGAACAGTCAACAAGCTGAACAGTCAGTCAAATGGCTAGCCGGACTATTTGCATGGACATTGTATTGCGCAGACTCTCTTGCAGTGACTCAATGCACACTCACTAGACTCTACCCACACACTCACTAGACTCTACCCACACACTCACTAGACTCTACCCACACACTCACCACTGACACTCAAACACACAGGCCTCCAGAGTGACGCAGTGGTCTAAGGCACTGCATCGCAGTTGCTAACTGTGCCACTACAGATCCTGGTTCGAGGGTTTGGCCAGCAGGGATGTCCTTGTCCCATCGCGCTCTAGCGACTCCTGTGGCAGGCCGGGCGCATGCACGCTGACACGGTCGCAGGGTGTTTCATTGGTGCGGCTGGCTTCCAGATTAAGCAGGCATTGTGTCAAGAAGCAGTGCGATTGTTGGGTCGTGTTTAGGGGGACCCATGGCTCTCGACCTTCACCTCTCCAGAGTCCGTACAGGAGTTGCAGCGATGAGACAATGTAGCTACCAATTGGATACCAAACAAAATTGGGTAGAAAAACACTTTCACACACGCTGCCGCTACTCTGCTTATTATCTATCCTGATTGCCTGGTCACTTTTACCCCTACCCACATGTAAATACAGTATTACCTCAATTACCTCGTAACCCCATTCTCTCACTGTCAACTGTGTTTATTTTCAGCAAACTTAACATGTGTAAATATTTGTATGAACATAAGATTCTACAACAAAAGTAACAGTCAGTATCTGGTGTGCCCACCAGCTGCATTAAGTACTGCTGTGCATCTCCTCCTCATGGAAGGCACCAGATTTGCCCACTCTTCCACCAAGGCACCTGCAAGTTCCCAGACATTTCTGGCGGGAACGGCCTTAGCCCTCAACCTCCGATCCAACAGGTCCCAAACATGCTCAATGGGATTGAGATCCGAGCTCTTTGCTGGCCATGGCAGAACACTGGCGAACAGTATGGCTGGTGGCATTTTCATGCTGTAGGGTCATGTCAGGATGAGCCTGCAGGAAGGGTACCACATGAGAGAGGAAGATGTCTTCCCTGTAACGCACAGCGTTGAGATTACCTGCAATGACAACAAGCTCAGTCCGATGATGCTGTGACACACCGCCCCACTGTGACACACCAACCCAGACCATGACGGACCCTCCACCTGCGACGATAAACGCGAATCCGACCGGTGAGGCAAAACTGCGACTCGTCAGTGAAGAGCCCTTATTGCCAGTCCTGTCTGGTCCAGCGACGGTGGGTTTGTGCCCATACGTTGTTGCTGGTGATGTAAGGTAGGTCCTCACGAGACAACAGGCCTACAAGCCCTCAGTCCTGCCTCTCTCAGCCTATTGTGGACAGTCTGAGCACTGATGGAGGGATTGTGCATTCCTGGTGTAACTCGGGCAGTTGTTGTTGCCATCCTGTACCTGTCCCGCAGGTGTGATGTTCAGATGTACTGATCCTGTGTAGGTGTTGTTACACATGGTCTGCCACTGCGAGGTCGATCAGCTGTCCGTCCTGTCTCCCTGTAGCGCTGTCTTACACCCTGACTACACCGCTCACGTCACATGCGAAGATGCAAAATAAATGTTTAAATCTATATTATTCCATTTTTGCACCCACACTGCTCGTGCGCGCGTCAACAAGCATCTGCGTTGCCAAGGGCTAAAATAGAAGTCAATTCTATTTGTGATGCAGATCGCGCTGCAAGTCCTGCCTCTCCCATCTCCTCATTGGTTTATAGAAGGCGATACCCACGTGCCATCTCCTCATTGGTTATACCCACGTGGGTGATTGAAAGATGAACTGTGTTGTCGATCGTCGTGGTAAGTATAGATGCCAATCACCATATAAGTTCAAAGAAGAAAAAGCCTGGAAGGAGGAGAGATAACTAGAAATGATTCGGTTGGCCATTTTATGTGTGGATTAATTGTCGGAGTAGAGGACCTTGTGCATTTCAGCTAAAATAACAACTCCATGTTTATATCCCAGGACAAATTAGCTAGCAACAGTAAGCTAAGCTAGCTAAATAGGACAAATTAGCTAGCAAGTGCAAGCTAGCTAGCTAAATTGCAATAAATATTTCATTCTTTTCATTTATTTAAAATAAATGTATGCACAACGGTGCACGCATGCAGCCGGTTTGGGTTCCTTCTCACAGTACTGACATTGCAATTTATTGCCCTGGCCACATCTGCAGTCCTCATGCCTCCTTGCAGCATGCCTAAGGCACATTCACGCAGATGAACAGGGACCCTGAGCCTGGTCTTTTTTGCTGAGTTTATATAGCCTCGTTATTGTGTTACTATTTTTTCTATTTGCTAATTCTCTTACTTTTTAACTATGCATTGTTGGGAAAGGGCTCGTAAGTAAGCATTTCAGGGTAAAGTCTTCAGCTGTTGTATTCGTTGCGTGTGAACAATAACATTTGATTGGATTTGATTCTGGTGTTTGGCCGTCCTTAGCTATTATACCGTTTTCATACTATCGTGACCCAAAACGCACTGTTCCGGCAACTACATAATACATACAAAAGTATACAGACACCTCTTCAAATTAGTAGATTCAGCCATTTTAGTCACACCCGTTGCTCACCGGTGTATAAAATCAAGCACACAGCCATGCAATCTCCATAGCCAAACATGGCAGTAGAATGGCCTTACTGAATAGCTCAGTGACTTTCAACGTGGCACAGACATAGGATACCACCTTTCCAACAAGTCAGTTGGTCAAATTTCAGGCCTCCAACTGTAAGTGCTGTTAATGTGAAGGGGAAACGTCTAGGAGCAACAAAGGCTCAGCCACAAAGTGGTAGGCCACACAAGCTCACAGAATGGGACCGTTCGGTCTTCGGTTGTAACACTCACTACGGAGTTCCGACCTGCCTCTGGAAGCAACGTCAGCACAAGAACTGTTCGTCGGGAGCTTCATGAACTGGGTTTCCATGGCCAAGCAGCCGCACACAAGCTAAGATCACCATGTGCAATGCCAAGCGTTGACTGGAGTGGTGTAAAGCTCGCCCCCATTGGACTCTGGAAATGCGTTCTCTGGAATGATGAATCACACTTCACCATCTGGCAGTCCGACAGACTAATCTGGCTTTGGCGGATGGCGGATGCTCCAATGCTACCTGCCCCAATGCACAGTGCCAACTGTAAAGTCTGGGGCTGTTATTCATGGTTTGGGCTAGGCACCTTTGGGAGGAATTGAAATGCCGACTGCGAGCCAGACCTAATCACCCAACATCAGCGCCCGACCTCACTCATTCTCGTGACTGAATGGAAGCAAGTCCCCGCAACAATGTTCCAACATCTAGTGGAAAGCCTTCCCAGAAGAGTGGAGGCTATTATAGCAGCAAAGGGGGACCAACTCCATATTAATGCCGATGATTTTGGAATGAGATGAGACTTTTGGTCATGTGCATGTTATTTTACCCGTTTTTCTCCCCAATTTCGTGGTATAAAATTGGTAGTTACAGTCTTGTCCCATCGCTGCAACTCCCTGTACGGACTCGGGAGAGGCGAAGGTCAAAAGCTGTGCGTCCTCCGAAACACAACCCAGCCAGTGTGTCGGAGGAAACACTGTACACCTGGCGACTGTGTCAGTGTGCACTGCGCCTGGCCTGCCACAGGAGTCGCTAGTGCGCAATGGGACAAGAACATGTCCTAACCCGGACAATGCTGGGCCAATTGTGCGCCGCACCATGGGTCTCCCGGTCACGTCCGGCTGCGACAGAGCCTGGACTTGAACCAGGATCTAGTGGCACAGCTAGCACTTCGATGCAGTGCCTTAGACCACTGCACCACTCGGGAGGCCCTTGTAGTGTATGTTTGATGCAGAACTGGGCCAGTGCAGCACAGCTTGGCTCAGCTTGCCTGCACTCTGCGGTGCAAAAGGGGTATAATCCAGATGTGAGCCATACGCTTTCCTGTCAATCTACTTCAATGGCCCTGAAACTCTGTGTTTCAACAGCCTTGGAGAGCAACAACGAATGGTCTGCTGCGGACAGATGACAACCGTCATGCGCCTGTCATATCATTCACCACCACCAAGACCTAAATCACCACTACATTCACTGTGTGTGAAGGCAAGGCAGGTAACTTCCTTTTTGAAATATAAGGCCTCTCTATCCTCAGTTGCTACAAATCTGATTATGTCTTTCTGTTTAGACAAAGGGACTGCTGTTGTGACTGGCCTCAAGGAAATAGGGTTCCTCTGTGAAAGGGTAGTTATAAACAATTATCAACCCTTGTAGTTCTTGCCAATGGTCAGTGTGTCTTCTTGTGTCACGTTCGGAGGGTCACACCGAACGTGAATAGAATAGTAATATTAGTTAATTGGGTGAGGAAGGTAGGGAATAAAACTCTCAGAGGCAGTGTCTTCATGCTAAAGTTTATGTGCTGAAGATCTAACGAAAGACGAATGTATGATAGAAAAAGCAGTGTCATTCATCTCATAAATGCATCTCTTTCATGGCCTAATATTAGGCCCAAATTCATTTAAATCAACAAATACTCTGTCTAAAGTCTAGAATTAAGCTATTAATGTTTAATTTTAAATCATTGTATACGGGATAGACAAAGGACATTACCTGCGGAAGACACATTAACTGAATGCCTTCATCTGTACAACTGAATAGGTATCCCCTTTCCCTTTCATGCATTTACAAACGCAATGCTGATGAAGTAATTATATACGATTTGTCGTTCATGTGAAATTTGAACGTCAGTTGCTGACCAAACTAAGATAAACATCCAAGTGATGTTGGTCTTGATATAAACATTATAGATGTAACGCAAATAATTCGTCTGTATTTTTTATAGAAATGATGCCCTCCGGTCTTCACGGTTATTGGTCCAACCGAATTATTTGGCCTAAATGATTGGACAAACGACAATCCCAAATACTGGTGAAGCAGGTCCAAAACAAATATTTCCCCCAAAATAACGTTGCTTTATGATATTTCATTTATTTTAGTCTCAGAACAACTATTAAACACAGTTTTATGAAACCCTTATTGAATCATTCCAAATGCAAGGCAACCTTACCTTATAAAAGAAAGGCTCGATATGTGAACTTCATGGGTTCTCTCCTTAGTCAGCGTATACAATTCCTCCTTTTTAAAACGATGGCTTTACATGTCCTCTCCGTTTACTTTCGACTTAACACCCGAGGTTGCGTTCGTTAGGCTGTGAATGTGTGTATTTTTACTCAGTAAACGCCAGTTAGGGAGGCGATGACATTGCACCAGACACAGTGAAAGGCCGAATTATTTGTGCAAATCCAGATACAATCGTCAACAGATGCAATCACGTGACCTGATCCTGTCTGTCACATGACCCTACACCAGCTGTGTGTGGGTTTTTAGTTGGCTCCTTGCTGCCCGGGACGTCCCAATGATCCCGAATAGCACTAACCGTATGTTCCCTTTTCTTTCGAAATACAGGAGTCATTTGGGGACATGAAACTTGTGTCTCTGGGTATTCTGTAGCTAGGGTACTATTGTATAGTCATTTAAACTTGTGACAATTGCATGGTCCAATAATTATATAAGCAATAATACTTTACTTCTATCAGTTTGATATTAAGAAAATAAACCCTTTCTCATCAGTGCAACTCTTTGCACATAAATTCATGTGCATACATAGTGTATTTTTAACTACCGAGTGGCACAGCAGTCTAAGGCACTGCATATCAGTGTTAGAGACATCACTACAGACACTCTGGCTTTGAATCCAGGCTGTATCACAACCAGCCCTGATTGGGATTCCCATAGGGCATCGCACAATTGGCCCAACATCGTCCGGGTTCGGCCATCATTGTAAATAAGAATGTTCTTAACTGACTTGCCTACTTAAAGGTTCAATTAAAATATTCAAGTGCATGTGTGAACGCTCCGGGTGTGGCCCCCTGGCGGTCGTACTGCTCCCTGGGCAGGGCAGTTAAAAAGGGTGGAACAGGTTGAGGGAGTGCCAGTCAAAGCTAATATTCAACACATACATCTGCAAGTCCACATGCTTGTTTTAATAGAAATTGATACCGGGTGCACAGAAATATCTTCACACAAGTCACTTGATGGTACAATGTAGACAAAAAACAAGCCAAATGTCAACCTTTATGTAGAAAAAGACATGTCCTTCTTGGAATGAAGCCAGAACCAATCATCCAATTTCAAGTAAAAGGCATATTGTCACAGTTCTTTCTTCCCCCCGCCACATTTACATATGTACATAACAGACCAGGGACATAAGAGTCTGACCTAACAGTTTTAAAAACATATTTACAGTCACAATCATTTGTGCACAAGGGTTGTGTCTGAAATGGCACCCTATTCAGTGCCCTACTTTGACCAGAGACCAATGGGGCTGCGGGCAAAAGAAGTGCACTTACATATGGAATAGGATGACATTTCAGTCGGAGCCCAAGGACTCTGTGTCCTGATGTAGGCATACAGTACTTATCAACACATCAAGTAATCATTTGCCTTTTAGTGTCTTCACGTCCGTTTCCCCAAAAGGAGGCAATGCAACTCCACTTAATGGAATAACATTAGTAGTTGATTGTTCAAGCATAGAAAACATCACTGTGGAAAAACAAACACTCCTTATTCAATAGAAGTGCCAGACCTCATTCAAGACGAACCCATTGGGAGAAACGGTGGGCAAAACGAATAGACTTGCTTTGACAAAACTTGTTAGATGTTCTGAACTCCAAATTTCATGTCGCACTGTGCACCTCTTAGTTACTAAACTGTGACCTCATTGGTCAATGTTCATGGCTCAATGTTCAGATGACATCACTGATGATTGAACCATAGAAATACAATCTATATCATCTATTATATTTCTAGGGCATCAATTTTAGTGGTTTCTAACAGACAGATGCAATCATGTGCTCTCACCCATGAAATTAGGTGTTATGGGGTCAAAGGTTAGGGGTGGTGGGGATGACTGAAATATTCTGCTTCTACAAAATGTTATGCTGTTTTCAAAACCTTGCTCTTGTTAAAGCTTGTAGAATTGATTTTTTCCTGTAGTATAGGTTCTCTCCTGTGCTCCAACTCTAAACAGTACAGTACATGCAGCACATGTACAGTACATACAAAACTATAGCTAAGAATGTATTTCCGTACGCTTGAATTACTATCATATCAGTCTTTACAGGTAAAAGCTATTTACCCACCGATAGTCCCCTCAATTAAGTTTTAAAGTACCTTTGGTATGTGAACAAACCAATGACAAAAATGGATCAGAGAAAATTCAGACTCAAAATAAGGCTTTAGACTACACAATAGTAGATATCTAAAGTACAGATCGAGCCTGGAATCCAAACTGAACATGGCTTTGTTTCACTACTCAATTTGGATCCCAGGCTAGTACAGAGTAGCCAACTCCTGACCATTCTGTACAGGCAGTGCATATCAGAATCTCTTCACTGGTATAAAACAGGGATTCATGAAACTCCCAACATCAGAAGAGTTGCAGAGAGCAGAACAAAAAAAAACTGTTGCATTGATTAATAATTGTAATCAAATACAGTCAACAATGCAGGTTGTGGTTCTTTTCACATGTGGAAGACTTCATACAGACATATTTCAAAATGGTCCATGAGGTGTCTTTTTTTTAGGTGGTAGCTGCAATCCTTTGACATCTGAGATAGGTTGTTGTTGCAAAAGTCAATGTGTGAAACCAGCGCGGAACACAATCTGGATCAATGCAATGTAACAAAGTCATGAGGTGGATAGTGAAGAGCTGTTCCAATGGTTTTTCAGCTGATGAAGGTAGTCTCACAAATGACACCCTCTTCCCTATGCAGTGCACCACATTTGAACAGGAATCTAGTCAAAGTAGTGCACTACATAGGGAATAGGGTGTCATTTGGGATACAAGCGAAGTCAGTGAAATATGAGAGGGAGCCATCTGATCTTTCTCAAGCAGAAGATGTCTGTTTACTCGTGCGGAATGTAACAACATTTTAAAAGACTGGATTCTGGAGAGACCGTTTGAGTTTGTGTGTAAAGCTTACAACAGGTATTTGTGATCTTATGGCGTTCCAGGAACCAGTGCAGATTTCAGGCCTTCATGGAATGAAGAATATTGTCAACGACAGAAGTGCTCCTGGTTCGTGTTCATTAGGGCAGGAACATTTAAACTTTTTCAACAGGAGACAGAAATTATCATTTCTTATTGGACAAGTCCAGGTAGTCCCTTTACTTTTGGGTCTGTTTGTCTTCAGTTTGGTGCCTAATGAACGCGACCATGGCAAAAGAGGGTGAAGTTGAGGCAGGGTGGTAGAAAATCATCTGAATCCATTCAACGGTGAGTCAAGTCAGTGCTTACAGGCTTAGGAAACCTACACTTGAGGCATATACCACCTCTTCATCCTCCCCTTCCCTCTCCCCTCCGCTGTGAGCTGCTGCGTTCTTCCTCTTTACCTGTTTGCGAGCTGCAGCCCGGGGTCTTTGCACCGGCACCAGGAGGCGGAACCCAGGCAGAGCCACCGTGATGCTGGAGGCGGAGCCTGGAGTGGGGTCCGGAGGCAGCGCCGTGAAGGAGCAGGGCATCAGGAGTGAAGAGGAATTGGAGGAAGGGCTGGCACTCTGGACAGAGGAGTAGCCTGAGCTGTGGAAGTCGGTTGTGATGAATGAGGAGAGGGGCTCTCGCAGTCGGCTCCTGGCACTCCCCTCCCCTTCATACTCCTCTTCCTCTTTGTTCCCCTCACAGAAACTGTCATCGTCGCTGGAGAGGGCTCGGCAGTGCAGTTTGGAGTCCTCGGGCTCCGTTGCTAGCTCCAGTGTCATGGCCAGAACAGAGGCTACACAGAAGAAGATACTGTTAGCTTGGCAGCATATCATTCATAGTGAGTGTAGTGACCTCATGTAAACAAAAATCCAACCCATGTCAATTATTGGGACCACACGATATCATGATTCTATATGTATTGCGATTTGAGGTTGCCAACATATTGCTCACTATGTCTGCTGCAGATAAGAGAACATGAGAAAACGAGTTTTGATCAGTTACGGAAATAAAAGAGCTGAAAATATATTGATCACTATTTATATTTTTTAAGGTGGAAAACAAGCTACGGGAGTTTTGGCGCAGTAGAGCGGACTAGCGCTAGCTACAGTCAATTATTATTTTTTATTTATTTATTCACAAATCCATACTTCGGAGTCAAATATCGATATAATAATCATCCTGAAATATTGATATACACAACTATCGATTTCCTCCCCGTCACTATGAATTATGGATGCCTTAAAAGGACAACGCCACACTAACTCTTTGTATTTGTTTCATTAGTCCATTGCTGATGTAGTGAAAAACAATTGCGCAATAGATTTCTCAAGATATAAAACTTTCAAAATACAGAAATACAGCCGCCGGTACGATGCATTTTGCATCATATGATGCTGCGTTTTGCATGCGTCTGCCTCTGAGCAGTCTGGTCTGTACCCCACATAAGGAGAATGATGTCTGACTATGTCTTCCAGTACATAGTGATGTCACTACATCTAATGGCCAGCATGACACTCGTCTTCCATTAACCCCCATCTCTAGATAGGGCTGGAGTGTATTCATTAGTGCAAGCTTTGCAATGGAAAACAAAAAACAGGCGTTTCTTATTGGACACATTCAGGTAGGTCCCTCCCGGTTTGGTTCCTAGTGAATACACCCCTGGTAAAGAGCTGATCATAAATGATCAGAACTCATAAATGATCAGAACTCATATAGTTGATACCCTCCACTCACTCTCTCCCTCCTTGGCCTCCTTCTCTCCTTCGCTCTCCTGGTCCCCCTCGTATCCGGAGCATGAGGTGTCCAGGCTCCAGTCCAGCATGTCCCCCACCAGGGTCTCTTCCTGAGTGGACAGCTCAGCCGTGGGTGTGGCCACAAAGCTGCCTCGGTGCACAGGCAAGGACTCCTCCCGTCTCCTGGGGGAGAGAAACAGCATATTTATCCAAGTAAGCTTAGGGTCACGCGATATGGTGTGTGGTCCTCTTACTAGGACTGGGGAAGTCATGCAGTTTATTAGGCTACAGATGGAAGTTATGAAGAATGTCACAGGGTGGTGAAAGTGCAGTGATGAGCTTGATGCTCCTTCCCAAGAAATAGAGGGTCTTATTCTGTTGACATGATGATCGATGCTTCACTAATAGAAATATTCCCAGTCTTCTCCATAATAAATCTCATGTAGACAAGCCTGTCCTGCAGGTAGGAATAGTTTGTTTTACACAGATTTTTAGTTTTGTCAAAAAGCTGTAAAGTGGAAAATGCACTGGACTTTAGATTTTTATTCGGTACATGAAAGGCTTAGCCAAAAGGTACATCGTGTGCACTACATCGTCAGGCAGGCCGTTCGGCAGAAACACCACTGGTATGAAAACTTGCAGATTTTCTTTGTGGAGATTTGGGTTTTTTTTGCATGAAAACATGTAACCTATTTGATGCTACTGAGTCTTCTTAGTTTAGTTTATTCATCAATGTTTTTAAAATTGTTAATAAAGTCATAAAGGATGACAAAGTTTAATATTTATTTCCATTGTGGTCTCGTGGGCAGATGGCAATTACTCAGTACCGCATAAACAAACAACTTTGGTTTGAAAGCACTTTTTTGGATGAGACCAGCGCCGGACAACCACCATAAAAAGGCTACGTGAGAGTGGTCACACTTGCCCAATCCCAAATTAACCCCTAGCGTTGACAATCTGCCTAGACACTTGGCAAGGATTGGACAGAGGAAAATCCTCCCTGGCCTATAAAAGAGAGCACGGTGGAGCTAATCATTATATTGCTCTCACATTTGAGTGGCTTAACGGTAGTAACCCACCTCTTGCTGTTGCTGGAGGGGGAGGAGAGGAAGGTGTGGATGTCAGCTGGCTGGCCCGTGGGGCTGGGCAGCACCATGTAGGGTTCCACCTCCGGGACCTCCAGGACCTGACACAGCTCCTTGAAATCAATCACCTGGGAGAGAACACAGGTACACAAACACACTGGTTAGGGTAGTGTTATCTAGGCACGAACTGGAAGACAAAGCTCTTCAACTGAGAGGTACCATCTGAATTTGTCCAATAAGGACATCTTGTTTTTCTTTGCCTAGTGATAGAGGGGACAACATTATATTGATATTTTGACTTCAAATATTGATTTGTAAAAAAGAAAGAACACTAGGTAACGTTAGCTAGCACTAGTCAGCTGTACCTGTACAAAAACTCACTATTTTTCATCCTATAACTATTTTTTTTTTGCCAATCAAAACTCGTTCTCATGCGCTCTGTAACAGACATATAGTGACCAATGTTTGGAACACCGAATCACAATACATATGTCAGCACCTAAGTATTGTGATAATGTCATATTGCGAGGTCCCTGGCAATTCCCATCCCTAGTTTTGCTACGATGTGCACACCACCAGTACAGCCAAAAGGAGAATATCCAGGCCAGCAGCCCAGCACTGTGCACTTCGCCTTGACATACTAGTTTGAAAAAGGCAACGGTCCATGTCAGGAGATGACAAGCTCACCTTTTCTTTGCTGATGTGTTGGTAGGCCTCGTCCTCAAACCTCTGCTTGACACCTGTCAGAGACATTTGCCTGTAGTCTTTGGGTACATCCTTACTGAAGCTGTCAGAGAGAGAGAGAGAGGAGAGAAGAGGATGATTAATCATCCAGTCTGTTTCTCCAACTGTGTTACATCCAATGGGAAATCATATCAGTATATGATAGTACTTTGTTTGAAAATTGGACGTTGTCAATAAAGTGCAGTGCCTCCCACTCGTCTGACTCACACAAGTATGGTGCAGGGTGAGTCATCCCCACACACACACAGTCCTTAGCAAACACACCCCCTCCCTCTCTGCCACACACACCCTAGGTCCAGCTCCCTCCCACTCACCTTTCGATCCCAGCCAACACCCCACCCCTACGGCCCTCTGCATCAGGGTCACTGTGGCCCTTCGCTAATGATGATTTACGTCGTGGTTAACAGGAGCAGATAGTCTGCGTCCCAAATGGCACCCCACTCCCTACACATTGCACTACCTTGGAAAACATGTGCACTAGGGAATCGGAGACCATTTAGGACATGCCAACAAACAACCTGATTTTGTAATCAATACCATTGTCCAATTTGTCTGTCTGCAGCGCTGGCTTGCAACAGTCTAAGAAATCACCACACTACTTTGTCTTTATAAGTATGTGACTCCATGCGATTTTCTACAGTGTGCTCAAAGAACTGCAGGAGGGAAAACGTAGAACAGCAGGAGCTGGCCTCTGTACGTGTGCGGTGAAAGACAAACAGCAGTCGGTGCATTTTACTGGCTTTATAATGAGACAGCAACGGACAGCCCTCCTGTCAGGGACATGAAGGACAGGGAGGGGGTGAGGGAGATTGTGAGTGGGCGGAGTCTTAACCACCCATGTGGTAAAAACCACCTACCGACAGAAAACCCAGCCTGATCAAAAGGGCTAAGAGGACCAAAACACAACCTTTCATCTCTTCAACTAAAATCACTACAGAGATTGGCATTCCTCACCTGCTGGAAATCACACTCATATTGAAAAGCAGCATGGCATTCATCAGAACTGCTACCTTTCTGACCTGCAGGGGGTTCTACAGTAATGGTGCCCAGAGAACACTTCAGGATTGTAATAATACTGGAGCAGTCCTTTAAATAGCACTTCACATTGACTACTGTGTGTGGATGATGAACCGAGGAATGGAAAAAAAAAAACATCTCAGCAAGTTATATAAAGATGTAATCTCACAAACACATTCTCAATAACACACCTGCATGTACGCTAGTGTTGCCTTATTCCCCCTAACGAAGACTACAAGTATAAAAAAATCTTAAACAAGCTAATGATTTGTTCTAATCATGCGCTGACAGCGCTAATTAGCGACTAGAGAATTAGCACAACTAACCGCCGTCTGTCATTCCCCCATTGCTGCTTCCCAGAATTGTTTTTCTTCCACTAGATAACACAGCCCCAAAGTAAAAATTAGCTATAAACATACAAAATCATTTAAGGATAGGATTGGGCACAAGGTTAGCAGTGTGGTTAGGATTGGGCACAAGGTTAGCAGTGTGGTTAGGATTGGGCACAAGGTTAGCAGTGTGGTTAGGATTGGGCACAAGGTTAGCAGTGTGGTTAGGATTGGGCACAAGGTTAGCAGTGTGGTTAGGATTGGGCACAAGGTTAGCAGTGTGGTTAGGATTGGGCACAAGGTTAGCAGTGTGGTTAGGATTGGGCACAAGGTTAGCAGTGTGGTTAGGATTGGGCACAAGGTTAGCAGTGTGGTTAGGATTGGGCACAAAATGTGGTTAGGATTGGGCACAAGGTTAGCAGTGGTTAGGATTGGGCAGGATTGTGGCACAAGGTTAGCAGTGTGGTTAGGATTGGGCACAAGGTTAGCAGTGTGGTTAGGATTGGGCACAAGGTTAGCAGTGTGGTTAGGATTGGGCACAAGGTTAGCAGTGTGGTTAGGATTGGGCACAAGGTTAGCAGTGTGGTTAGGATTGGGCACAAGGTTAGCAGTGTGGTTAGGATTGGGCACAAGGTTAGCAGTGTGGTTAGGATTGGGCACAAGGTTAGCAGTGTGGTTTCAGGTCTTGTTTTTTTTTTTTTTTTTTTAAACAGGCAGGGTTTATGCCTTTGTGGCTGTGTTAACTAGTAACGGAAGGGAGAACCGCTAATTGCTAGAATACTAATTGATAGCAGGATGGGCTGCTGAGGGACAATGGGGATCTCCAGGAAGAGGGGCTATTGATAGCATGCAGGCTAGCTGTGGTGAGTAACAAGGTTGTTTACTACCACAACCAGTAGCCAAGCTAAAATAGAAACAGCTTGGTTTCAGTCAACAATGAATAGCCACAAAAGCTCTTAGACTACAGCTGGACGATGTGTAAACTTCATAAAACAAGCCAAACTGGCAATTGCAGTATGGAGGATTTTCTTTTCTCTAGTATGCAATTGCTGACATTGCTGTGAGGGTTGTGTGTTTTGCTTTCACAGCTATACACCCACCCTCCTCCGCCAATATGCCTCTATCACCTTGGTAACCCTCATGAGAACAAAGTCAAGCCAGCGAGCACCCCTTGTTTGTCAGGCATTGGATTACAAGGGAGAGAAATAGAGGGAACAAATATTGGAGAAAGAACAGTACAAGAGACAACAGACTTTCTAACCCAGACTAACATTAGCCCGTGTATCTAGTATGCATATAGAACTGTTTAATATCCGGTTATGGTGATTTCTAGGACGTCCGTGGCATGTATTATAACTTACCACTTGACATAGAGTAGTAAAGTGCAGGGGACCAGGTCCTGCTTGGAGAAGCCTGTATACTCAGCCAGCTGGACGGGCCAGATGGGAGCTGCAATGCAGAGAGGAAGAGCAGGGGTCAAGGCGACACACTAGAGCAGGGGTCAAAGCGACACACTAGAGCAGGGGTCAAGGCGACACACTAGAGCATCAAGACGTCAGAAGTTTTAATGAGAAGCTGATGAACTAGACTAGGTAATCAAAGGGTGGGTAACAGGGAACTACAGTGTTGGCCCCCCAAAAAATTGGGGTTGCAAGAAATTTTGAAAATAATGGGATCCCCAGAAGTTCTGCTGGGAAGAAAAATGGAGTCCCTGCTGAAAAGGTTTGAATACCACTGCTCTAGGGGTGTTTGAAAACCTAGGTCAACAGTGTGTGTGTGTGTGTGTGTGTGTCATGTATGGTTACTGAGCAACTCCATTGGGACTGAGGATACAGCACTTAGATAAATCTCAATTTTGAAGACCACCCCCTCAGAAAGATTTTTTTGTTACACTTCAGTTCGAAGCTGATCAAGTGAATACAGAAATACATCATCGGGGTAGATCACATATCAGTTTGTAGACAGAGTTTAGAAGACAAATGGTCTGTGTCCATGGGACGCAACCGTTGACTGCCTGTTCGCCCGCCTTACCGTAGTGGTGCAGTGCCCGTGTGAGCAGCAGGATGGCGTTGGCCAGGTGGGCTGAGGAGTATGTAGTGAGGGCTGAGTAGAGCAAGGTGAGCTCACACAAGTAGCTGAACAGGTGGACACTGAGCCGCTCTAGGGGTAACAGAGACAGCAGCACCTGGCCGTAGTCCAGCAGAGTGGGAGTCTGCTGAGACAACACCAAATGAGTTGAACTCATAGAAATAAAAATTACTAGACAGGACTAAAGAGAGTTGATCATTTTGAACATCCCCCCCACAAAAAATATATATTTTCACTTCAACAGATGCCTTTAACCCAAACTGATGAAACGAATACAGATGCCATCATCAGGGCAGACTAAACATGTTGACATAAGATGGGTATAGACTGTTTACTCCGCTCACCCTGATCTTGCCCTCCAGCACAGAGATGACCTCCCCCATCATGCGGACCAGGTCCTCATACTTGTAGGTGTTGTCTGTGAGCCACACCGCCTCCCGGATGGTCAGGATATCCTTACTGATGTACCTAGAGAAGGAGACGTGGGTCTTATTCATTAGGCAGAAAACAGACTGAAACGGGGGGCGACGACCTGAACTAGTCCAGTAAATATAACGGTCGTTTCCGTACAGTCTCATAATTCTGAGCATTGAAAACCCCTCAGAAAGATGTTTTGTTGCACTTGAGCACCCGCCTTTAGCTAAAGCTGATCCAGTGAATACAGAAGTACTGTACATCGGGGCAGACTACAGAGGATAAAATACTGACTCGTTTGTATCATGCTTAGGGTTGCAAAAATCCAGCTACTTTCCCAAAATCAGGAAGGAATAAGCAGGATGAAACATTCCCAATCAGGATTTGTGGAAAACCTGGACATTTTGGGAAAATTACAGGAACGTTCCAACCCGAATGATGCTACATCCACCTCCAACGTTTTTCTGTCTCGTACCGCGTGCAGACGACCATGCAGGCGATGCCCAGCAGCTGCAGGCGGGCCTTGGGCACGGAGCGCAGGGCCAGGTAGCGGTCCACACAGCCCACCGTCACGTGGAGGGTCAGGCTGGAGAAGTCCTTCATGGTGGTTACCTCCACCAACCAGTCCACCAGGATGTATCTAGAGAGAGATGAATACTGTTATGTACCTAGAGAAGGGGGGACACACGAAAGATAAACACTAATGTACCTAGTGAGGGGAGAGGAGAGGCACAGGAGAGAGATCAATGTTATGTACCTGAAAAAATGTGGTTATGTTAGTAAATAGCATATGTATTTTTACCTATATTTTACTAGGCAAGTCATTAAGAGTGCTTAGAATTTTGAAAGCCCCTTCAAATAAAGAATATTTTCCCTTAACGCGAGTCTTTAACCAAAATTTATAAAAAACAATTGGTACGAAGTCAAGTGATCTTCAGTGTGGGTACAGTCAGTTCCAGACCAAACGTAGGTTACCTCATGGTGTCGTTGATGCCCTGTCGGAGCACCTCCTCCACCCTGCGTCGGGGCACGGGGGGACAGGAGCGAAACAGCTGGGCCACAAGGTCGACACAGGCCCTCTGCTCCAGACCCAGCGGGTTGTCACTGCTGCACACCTTGGCCAGGGACAGCTGGAAGCGTGCACACACACAGAGAGAGAACGGGTCAAAGGGCACAGGTCAAAAGTCATGCCAGGCAAGCTCCACAGGAGGGAGAATGTTTTTTTAACACCACCTGTGCTCAGTAACATCCTCAGTAATTAATCCACTTTAAAATGGTTGGGAGAATAAACAAAACCATAGATTTTGTCTGTGTGTGGATTTGGGCTGCCTGTTCTAGTCAACGGCTACATTATCATGTCTATGCCATTGGAGAGATATAGACACACAACCGTACAAAAGTTTGGAGGTCACTTAGAAATGTCCTTGTTATCCAGTCAAGAGGTTCGAAATAATGATTTGTACTTCAAACTTGGCTTTGTCAAAGAATCATCCATTTGGAGCAATTACAGCCTTGCAGACCTTTGGCATTCTAGTTGACAATTTGTTAAGGTAATCTGAAGCGGTTTCACCCCATGCTTCCCGAAGCACCTCCCACAAGTTGGATTGGCTTGATGGGCACTTCTTATGGTCAAGCTGCTCCCACAACAGCTCAATAGGGTTGAGATCCAGTGACTGTGCTGGCCACCGCATTATAGACAAAATACCAGCTGACTGCTTCTTCACTAAACAGTTATGGCATTGTTTGGAGCTGTGCTTTGGGTCATTGTCCTGTTATGAGGAAATTGGCTCCAATTAAGCAACGTCCACAGGGTATGGCGTTGCAAAATGGAGTGATAACCTTCCTTCTTCAAGATCCCATTAACCCTGTACAAATCTCCCACTTTATCAACACCAAAGCACTTCCAGACCATCACATTGCCTCCACCATGCTTGACAGATGGCATCAAGCACTCCATCTTTTCTGCCTCTCACAAATATTATTTGTGATCAAAACACCTCAAACTTAGATTAGTTTGTCCATAACTTTTTTTCCAATCTTCCTCTGTCCAGTGTCTTTGTTCTTTTATCCATAGTAATCATTTCCTTTTAATTGGCCAGTCTGAGATATGGCTGAGAAGGCCAGCATCCCGGAGTCGTGTCTTCACGGTTGATGTTGAGACTGGTGTTTTGCAGGTATTATTTAATGAAGCTGCCAGTTGAGGACTTGTGAGGCATCTGTTTTTCAAACTAGACACTAATATATTTGTCCTCTTGCGCAGTTGTGCACCGGGGCCTCCCACTCATTCTATTCTCATTGGGGTCCGTTTACGCTACTCTGTGAAGGGAGTAGTACACAGAAATGTACGAGATGTTCAGGTTCTTGGTAATTTCTCGCATGGAATAGCCTTAATTTCTCAGAACAAGTAGACGAGTTTCAGAAGAAAGTTATTTGTTTCTGGCCATTTTGAGCCTGTAATTGAACCCACAAATTATGATGCTCCAGATACTCAACTAGTCTAAAGAAGGACAGTTTTATTGCTTCTTTAAATCAGGACAACAGTTTTCAACTGTGCAAACATAATTGCAAAAAAGGTTGCAATTAGCCTTTTAAAATGATAAACTTGGATTAGCTAACACAACGTGGCATTGGAACACAGGAGTAATGGTTGCTGATAATGTGCCCCTGTACACCTATGTAGATATTCCATATAACAGGTGGCTTTTTAAAAAGCCATTTCCAGCTATAGTAGTAATTTACAACATTAACAATGTCTACACTGTATTTCTGATCGATTTGATGTGATTTTAATGAACAAGCCTTTATTGCTTTTCTTTCAAAAACAAGGAATATTTAAATGACCAACTTTAGAATGGTAGTGTGTGTGTATATATATATATATATATATCACACTCAGCAAAACAAACAAAAAAAGTCCCCTTTTCAGGACCTTGTCTTTCAAAGATAATTTGTAAAAATCTAAATAACTTCACAGATCTTCATTGTAAAAGGTTTAAACACAGTCTCCCATGCTCGTTCAATGAACCATAAACAATTAATGAACATGCACCTGTAGAACGGTGCTTAAGACACTAACAGCTTACAGACGGTAGGCAAATAAGGTCACAGTTATGAAAACCGAGGACACTAAAGAGGCCTGTCTACGGACTCTGAAAAACACCAAAAGAAGGATGCCCAGGGTTCCTGCTCATCTGTGTTGATAGGCATGCTGCAAGGAAGCATGAGGACTGCAGCTGTAGCCATGGAAATAAATTGCAATGTCCATACTGTGAAAAACCTAAGACAGTGCTACAGGGAGACAGGACAAACAACCGATTGTCCTCGCAGTGGCAGACCACGTGTAACAACACCTGCACAGGATCTGTACATCACACCTGCAGGACAGGTCCAGGACGGCAACAACTGCCCGAGTTACACCAGGATGCACAATCCCCCATCAGTGGCTGGACTGAGGGCTTGTAGGCCTGTTGCAAGGCAGATCCTCACCAGACATCACCGGCAACAACGTCACCTATGGGCATAAACCCACCGTCACAAGACCAGACAGTTGTCTCACATGGGGTGATGGTCGGATTTGCGTTTATCGTCAGAGGAATGAGCGTTACACCGAGGCCTGTACTCTGGAGCGGGATCGATTTGGAGGTGGAGGGTCTGTCATGGTCTGAGGGGCAGAGTCATAGCATCATTAGACTGAGCTTGTCGTCAATGCAGGCAATCTCAATGCTGTACGTTACAGGGAAGACATCCTCCTCCCTCATGTGGCACCCTGCCTGCAGGCTCATCCTAAAATGACCCTCCAGCATGACAATGCCACCAGCCATACTGCTCATTCTGTGCGTGATTTCCTGCAAGACAGGAATGTCAGTGTTCTGCCATGCCAGCAAAGAGCCCGGATCTCAATCCCACTGAGCACACCTGGGACCTGTTGGATCAGAGGGTAAGGGCTAGGGCCATTCCACCCCAGAAATGTTTGGGAACTTGCAGGTGCCTTGGTGGAAGACAGGGGTAACATCTCACAGCAAAAACTGGCAAATCTGGTGCAGTCCATGAGGAGGAGATGCATTGCAGTACTTAATGCAGCTGGTGGCCACACCAGATACTGACCGTTACATTTTATTTTGACCCCCCCCCCCCTTTGCTCAGCGACACATTCAATTTCTGTTAGTCACATGTCTGTGGAACTTGTTCAGTTTATGTCTCAGTTGTTGAATCTTGTTATGTTCATACAAATATTTACACATGTTAAGTTTGCAGAAAATAAACACAGTTGACAGTGAGAGGACATTATTTTTTTGCTGATCATACACACACACCCATTCAAAAGTTCAGGGTCACGTAGACATTTTACTGTTTTTGAAAGAAAAGCATATTTTTTTTTGTCCATTCAAATATCAATTACAGTGTAGACGTTGTTGATGTTGTAAATGACTATTGTAGCTGGAAACAGCTGATTTTATATATAAACAATCAGAATTGGCCTGCCTCTGTAAACAAAGCCAAATAGACACACACCTGTGCTTCCCAGCATCCTTTGGCTGCGTAGTCCCTGAGCGTGCGTATGAACTGGAGATACCTGCCTGGGTCCGCCATCTGAGAAGACAGCACAGGACCACAGTAAGTTTTGAGATAGTTGTTTGACTAACATCAACATAACAGGGGTTTTATATCACATTTTACACCCTTTAACTACTCAACATACATTGTAACATTAACAAAGCCTTTTGAGATGGGAGAACCAGAGAGAAGGGAAACTCACTGCGGTTTTACGGTTATGTTCCCAAAGCAGGTAAGCGCTCTGTAGACAGCCCGACTGAGACGACTCTTCAAGTAGTGTCAGGGCCTCGGCGCGCTTGTCGTCCTCCTGAAACACACAGATTAAAACATGTTTCAATAGTCAGTGTTTCAAACAGCACATTAAATACTCCTCTCTATCCAGCACAACAAGGCCTACTGAATATGTAAAAGGGTTCTGAGTATGCAGAACCTTGTTACATATCTGTTTCACAATTCCTGACATTTAATCCTAGTAAAAATTCCCCGTCTTAGGTCAGTTTAGATCACCACTTCATTTTAAGAATGTGAAATGTCAGAATAATAGTAGAGAGAATGATTAATTTCAACTTTTAATTTCTTTCATCACATTCCCAGAGGGTCAGAAATTTACATACACTCAATTAGTATTTGGTAGATTTGCCTTTAAATGGTTTAACTTGGGTCAAACGTTTCTGGTAGCCTTCCACAAGCTTCCAACAATAAGTTGGGTGAATTTTGGCCCCTTCCTGACAGAGCTGGTGTAACTGAGTCAGGTTTGTAGGCCTCCTTGCTCACACACACTTTTTCAGTTCTGCCCACAAATGTTCTATAGGATGGAGGTCGGGGCTTTGTGATTTTTTTTTTTTAGGTCTATGTCTGTTCAGTGAGTTCTCAGTGGGAAACAATATTTTCTCTTGTTTTCAGTTCCTACCGCTTCCACTGGATGTCACCAGTCTTTGGAATTTGGTTGAGGTTATTCCTTTGTGCAATGAATAAGTACGGCCATCTAGGAACTGCGTAACACTGTTGAGTTGCACAAGACTTGAAAAGTAGCGTTGGTTTGTTGTCTTCCTGTATTGAACACAGATAGACAGTCTTCAATTTGATCGATTATTAACGTTTAAAAATACCTAAAGTAGTATTAAAAAAGTAGTTTGACATTTTTGGGTAAAATTTACAGGCAACTTTTGAGATATTTTGTAGTGACATTGCGCAAATTGGAAGCTGTTTTTTTCTGGATCAACCTGCCGAATAAATGGACATTTTGGATATATATGGACGGAATTAATCGAACAAAAGGACCAATTGTGATGTTTATGGGACATATTGGAGTGCCAACAAAAGAAGCTGGTCAAAGGTAAGGCATGTTTTATATTTTATTTCTGCGTTTTGTGTAGCGCCTGCAGGGTTGAAATATGCTACTCTTTGTTTACTGTTGTGCTATCATCAGATAATAGCTTCTTGTGCTTTCGCCGAAAAGCCTTTTTAAAATCTGACATGTTGGCTGGATTCACAATGAGTGTAGCTTTAATTTAGTATCTTACATGTGTGATTTAATGAAAGTTTGATTTTTATATAATTTTATTTGAATTTGCCGCGCTGCATTTGCGCTGGATTTTGGCCAAGTGGGACGCAAGCGTCCCCTATCCTAGAGAGATTAACTTCCTGATGTCTTCAGATGTTGCTTCAATATATCCATGTAAATTTTCCTTCCTCATGATGCCATCTATTTTGTGAAGTGCACCAGTCCTTCCTGCAGCAAAGCACCCCTACAACAGGCAGGCCACACCCGTGAGTCACGGTTCGGATGGTGTTCTTCAACTTGCAGGCCTCCCTTTTCCCTCCAAACATAACAACGGTCATTATGGCCAAAGTTCTATTTTTGTTTCATCAGACCAGAGGACATTTCTCCAAAAAGTACAAATCTTTGTCCCCATGTGCAGTTGCAAACCACAGTCTGGCTTTTTTATGGCGGTTTTGGAGCAGTGGCTTCTTCCTTGCTGAGCGGCCTTTCAGGTTGTGTCGATATAAGACTCGTTTTACTGTGGATATAGATACTTCTGTATCGGTTTCCGCCAGCATCTTCACGAGGTCCTTTGCTGTTGTTCTGGGATTGATTTGCACTTTTCGCACCAAAGTACGTTCATCTCTAGGAGAAAAAACGTGTCTCCTTCCTGAGTGGTATGGCAGCTGCGTGGTCACACGGTGTTTTACTTGCGTACTATTGTTTGTACAGATGAACGTGGTACCTTCAGGCGTTTGGAAATTGCTCCCAATGATGAACCAGACTTGTGGAAGACTACAAAAAAATGTCTGAGGTCTTCAGTGATTTCTTTTGATTTTCCCATGATGTCAAGCAAAGAGTCACTGAGTTTGAAGGTAGGCCTTGAAATACATCCACAGGTACACCTCCAATTGACTCAAATGATGTCCATTAGCCTATCAAAAGCTTCTAAAGCTATGACTTCATTTTCTGGAATTTTCCAAGCTGTTTAAAAGCACAGTCAACTTAATGTAAGTAAACCTCTGAACCACTAGAATTGTGATAGTGAAGTATAATTGAAATAATTGTCTGTAAACAATTGCTGGAAAAATTACGTGTTACGCAAAAAGTAGATGTCCTAACCGTCTTGCAAAAACTATAGTTTGTGAACAAATTTGTGGAGTGGTTGAAAAACTAGTTTTAATGACTCCAGACTAAGTGTACGTAAACTTCTGACCTCAACTGTACACACACGCATAACAACCCCTGAATGTCAGAGAGTCATCAAGGATTGTTGGTATGTAAAATTATTACTGAAACAAAGCTGCTTTAAAAGAGCCGTGTGGGTTCATGGGAGAGCAGAAACAATGAGGTGCGTAGCGAGCAATCAATAAGTGAAGAAGAGGGAGAAAACATTTATCCTAACTGGGCTGATGACGAGCAGGGCTGCCTAGAAGGTGACAGTGTCTTCACAGCCTCATCAGAAACTAACGAACTGTGTTTTGGTTTGGTTACCATAGAAATGGATGACGGCTGTCACTACAAAAATCACCACACTAACGCCTCTGCCTTTCTGGAAGACTTGCAGTGGTGTGTGTACACTTACATCAAAAAGCTGGAGGACTCTGGCCAGACAGTGCAGCAACGTACCCCTCCTCTCCTACAAAAAAATAAAAAACAGCAAAATGTGAAAATGTAGCCTAATGAAAGCATTGTTAAGCACAACCTTATAGTCTACAAAACAATTTTTTTATAGAAACATTGAATTTTGAATTAAAGTCCATTCATTCCATTGAGCAAAGATGGGCTCGTCTATTTATAAAAATCTACAAAACAGAGGTGATACATGCAGGGCACCACAAGAGAGGACAGAAAAAAACAGGCTATAAGGGGTAGAACTTTTGGTCAGAAATAAAAGGGGGGCGAGACACAGCGTTGCACAAAGCAGCATAAGTTTCTCCCCATGTCTTCATTACCAAGGTCCTGTTGGCCTTCAGCAGACTTTTTTGGTAGCAACATGTTTCCGAATCCACCTCTCCTTTCTTCCCATGCAGTGTGATGCCTACATTTTAGTAATTTAGCAGACACTCTTACCCAGAGTGACTTACAGAAGCAATTAGGGTTAAGTGCCTTCCTCAAGGGCGCATTCACCGAGTCGGCTCGGGATTCGAACCAGCGACCTTTCGGTTACTGGCACAACCCTCTTAAAACCCTAGGCTACCTGCCGCCTTTACACATCTTAATCAGTGTTGATCATGGATGGAAAGCTCTGAGTGAATAAACCAGGAAGGCACAACCATAGAAACAGATTCAACATTACTCATTATATTTCTATGGGTAAAACAGCCCTCTAATTTGTATCCAGGGTATTGTACTAAACGTGTGTTTTTCCAACAGAAACCAAGGGAGAGGACAGTGATGGTTGCTGAGGTTGGCTTTGTCTATGGCTGCCCATCTCCCCAGGCAAGCTCAACCAGGCCTAGCCTGGTAAACACTTACCACATTGGTTTCACACTCCGCCTTGAGCCTGTCAAACACCACAGCCTTGCAGCAGCTCCCAGTGGGGGACCAGGGCGGGCGGATGAACACCCAGATGAAGGGGTCGGCGGTAGGGGAACGCAGGCTCTCCGCCAGGCTGAAGAACTGGGATGCCTTCCGGCCGCACACGTCGGCACGCCCTTCATCACTCAGCAACGCTGGGACAGAGAAGAGGGTGATTATTATACAATAATTAATTAAGTGATTTGGTCAATGTCAATCACCGAGCAACCTCATAACCAATACAATGAGAAACAATGGATGACAAGTGCAGTGAGACTTACGTCCTTCATTGTACAAATATGCAATCCCTAGTTTCACAGCTGCCTCAAAGTTCCCCTTCTCTGCGGCCCTGAAAGAGGACACAGAAACATATTAGGGTATGTATGCGCACTTTCAGTCTCCCTCATGTGAAACTGACATTGGAAGATGTACAGAGTCGAGGTCAGGGTTTGGGTGTGGGAGGAGTCCATCCTACCTCTCAAAGAGCCAGACTGTGTTGGGGGATGGCCAGGTATCCCTGAAACTGACCCGGGCCCAAACACTAGAGTGGTTATCAATGATGTCACGGAGCTGAGAGTGTACCTGGGAGATAACCAAATGCCTCAGTTAGCCTCCAACATGGCAATCCTCCATGCATGTTCAAAATATTCTTCTTCCTTTCAATAACTGAGTAAACATAACCTTATACATGCTAAAGGAGGAGTATACAGGAGGAGACTGATACACATTGTGACTCACCAATTCAGGTGGTGACAAGATGTTCAGAAGAGACTCCCTCAAATTATGTTTACTCCATAGGATGTTCAATTGTTAAGAGAGTGTGTGTGTGTGTTTTAGATGTGTGTGTTCACGTCTTTAACTTACGGGGACCAGAAGTACCCACAATAATAGCAAACAAAACAAAATTTGGTTCAGGTTAATGTTAAGGAAAATTGGATTTTGAATGGGACTGGATTGTATATCTCCACAAGATGAGTTAAACAAGACCATGTGTGTGTTTGTGAGACTCACAGCTCTGACAGCCAGCAGGTCCTCAGCAGAGAGGCATTGGAGAACACACAGAAGCACCTCTTCGGGAAGAGACAGCAGTGTTAGGGCTGGAACACGCTTACGGACCCGCTTCCGTGCTGGAACCGTGAAGCATTTGGAACAACGACAGTGTAGCACTAAAGATGAGAGAGAGAGGGGAGAAGTATACTTTTATTTTATCACCCTTGCCATTTTAGATACAGATACCCATCAACAGCAAAAAAAACCTCCCTCTTTCCAACTCAACTGACCCTCCAAATAAACTAACTCCTACTCACACAGTGCCCCCATACATTTAGTCTCCAACTGTGGGGACACCGTTTATTACTGACATAGTTTCATACACCACTTATTTAATAGTATTTGTTTACAGTTCTCATCTATATGCTGCACAAGAGACAGTAATTCCCACCTGAAAGTCAGTTCACGTTTGCTACAGCTTGCTGGCTCAAACTAAATCAAATTAGGCAAAAGTGACCCAGTTAGATATAACTGATATATTATAAAATGTTATGATATATCGGTAGTTATAACCAATGGAATCTATTTTGACTAATTAGCTTGCCAAGTTCTGGCTAATGTTTGAGTTCAGCTTAACTCAGCGCCCAAATTTCCCTCCTCAAAACTAGGTACATTTAACATCAACTGTAAAGCTTCTTAGATTTAAATCCCAAAAAGTTAATTATCTATTTGCGGGGCTTTCAAAACCACACAAATGTAATGACTTTACAACGTAGCTAACTATTATATAAATGTTACGAATGCTTTAGTTTCAAATAAGGCACATTTATAACGTTAGCCACTGAACTAACGACTGGCTCTAGTACTGGCACCAAGCTGTGTACCAGTAGCTAGCTAACTAACTAGCCATCATTACATCAGCAAACCATAACAGATAGCTAGCTAGCAGGCTAGTTAGCTGCTAACGTTATCAAGTCAGCTATCTACTGTAGCTATAAAACTTTCATGCTATCCACTCTCACACAATGCAAGTTCTCTAACCTAACGTTTTTACATGTTAGATGGCACATTCACACCGTAGCTAATTGAGTAGGAGATACTTACCGCTTACTTTCATTTCGTGGAGAGATCACCTTAAATACCGCAAGCTCCCTAGCGTTAAAGTTGTGCAACCACAAAGCTGACAGTGAACAAAATACGAGTAAATATAACTTGTGTTATAAACTATGGTAATTCCAATGAATTATAAATTTGTCTAATTCAAAAAGACATCTTGAGAGCGCTGTCTAGCTTGATGGGATGTTGTGAAATTAATAGCATGAATTCAAATCCATGCATGCATCCCTCTCAACTTTTGAGATCCTCCCAAAATTGGCTAAGCACCGCCCGCGCGCAGAGTTTAAACATCAACTTCGATTTCATTGGCGAAAAACGAGTACGCCCAGCTATTATCTAACGAGCTTCCGATTCGTCTAGGAGAAGAACGACAACTTCGATTGGTTTGTCGATACAAATAATTAAATAAAGACCACTGATTGGATAATATGAAACCATTTTCGAAGTACGCGCTTCCAAATTGATACATTTTATTGGTAAAAGGGGTAACCAAACATGATGACGTCGGCCAGCGCCCGGCCTCTTGGATTGAAACTTGGGATATGTTGTGCAAGACATCAGTCGGTTTATAATTGAACACATTTATGAAGATTTTACACTATTGTGGAGAGATGTACTGTTTGGATTCTTTACATACAATAGAAATAAGCGGAATCATTTTTATGTAATTAATTTCATTATTCTTTTGGCCAAATTTCATATACACAAATGTAAATTTACAAACAGAAAAACACATTTTCGTACCCTACAAAAAGAAATTGAACTGTATTTTAAGACGGTTAAATGCTCTACTAACAAAAAGCTGTTAGTATTGTAAGTATATGCATGTCCCTTAAGGTCCTTGTGTAATTGTAATGTGATATTGTACCCCCTAGCTTGATTGTCTATTGTTTGTAATCTATGTATGCTTGTGTTCCCTCATGTGCTTTATGTATTGATTTGATATGAAAAAAATGTAAAAATAAAACATTAAAAAAATTAAAAATAAATACATTTTAAAACATTTTAAAAATTTAAAAAAGAAACTTGGGATATGTAGTAGTCATAATTTACGTTTTAAACGTAGCATATTTAAAGAGACATTAACAAGAAAATACAGTATCACTCGAGATAATTCATTTAATAAAAATATATTTCTTAAAAATGTTTATGGTGTAATTGCTATTAATTACAATTTTACATAGCTATGGGAGCGGTTGCAATTTACAGAATTGTTACCTGGAGGAAAAGGGAGGGTCATGCTTTTTCAGTTCTAGTAAGGGAGAGGGTTTAGTTTTTGTTTTTTTATGTAATATTTGTTTGCATGAACTAGGCCTACTGATGTCCTGTTCAGTTTGAGAGGGAGTGCCTGAAGATGAAAAGGAGGACCAGAGGTAAGCGTGCTACTGCTATAATTGTTTTGAATAAAAAATAAATGTTTCATTGCCCATAATGAAGCTATTTATCAGAGTTATTGACCTCACAATAAGCCATATTTGAGTAATTAGCATAACTGGACAGCGCATGGGTGCCTTAAGTAGGCTAATTCGAGAAGGCCTAATTGATTTAAACAGTCTTCATTTTAATTTGACTTTAGGCTACTAACAACAAGAGGGCTTTTTGTTGAAGCCTATTTATTTCTATTCCTATTCCTATTGACAGACTAAATCATAGTCTACTATCCATAGATTTTGTCAGACAATTTGTTCAGTCACCATGCACACCTTAAATGTCTCAGTGAAGGGCTTGGTGTGTTAAGGTAAAACCAGGAAGTGTTATGTGAGAGAATGTGAGGGTACTGTGGCTTTAAAAAAAGAAAATGGCTAAAAGCAGAGGCCCCTTGTTAGCGAAATATTTAAAAATCAACAAAATGATGAATCTCATTATATAAAGAGCTCTATAACGACGCTTTCGTCCTGTCTTTCTGGGGAAAGACGTGACTCTGATGCATATGGGATATCTTCCGTTTGTCTCTATGACATTCAGAGCCTGCGCTACAACCTTCTATAGCCGTGGAGACAAAAATATGTACTTTGCTTGGGAAGTAATGTGTGATTCTGTCACTATCAATTGACATTCAACATTTCAACAGGCTATTAAACAACATACTAACTCCAAATCAGTAAGGAGCAAGCCAGCTAGCCTAAGAAGGAAGGAAAATGAATTATTTTAGGCTATATTATTATTATTTCAAGACTATAGCCTGCCATTTAAGAAATTAATTGTGAAGCATTTGTGACACGCTGGCAGGAGCGCTCAGCATTTCAACACATCAACAGAACCTAACATGCCTACACATTTTGCATTTAGGCTGTATAAAAGTAAATGATTTACTTAGAATTAAATAATAATGAAACAAAAAATGCCTTATTAGGCTATACAGTAATTCTACAGTGACTTTTGAATTCACTTTTAGAAACACAAGTTTGGCCAGTCTTTGGTTTGAAGATCATGCACTGAGCTATGTGTGCCTAGTTTGTTAATTTAGCCTTAGCTGATGCTCGTATATTCCCATGCCCTAATCAGTCAACACAAATATATTTTGTTACAACAATATCATGGAATAAAATAGAATAAATTAGAAAACTATTGTATCCCAAATGAAAATAAGTTACAAGTGCATATAGGTCTACCAGTTGATATGCGGCTGCTGTGTTAAAACATTTATGTATTTTTCTCAAATTCATTGATGATCAGACACTACAGTCGTAACTGGTTCTGTTGAGCAACATTTTTACAGTTCTAGACAACTTCAGCACTGTTCCAGACTGAGACTATCCTCTTTCTTAACAATAGCCTGTACAGATGTCAAAACGTGTCAGTGTTGCAGCACGTGCTCATTCCTTGTCATGCTTTGTTGTGGTATTAAAAAAGACTCTGCTTGTCTCCATCATGTAAAATAATGTAGAATTGCATGAAATGCATTTATAAAAGGATATTTTTTTCTCAAACTGCAAATAAGATGATAGATTCATGCAGTGCTTTTAGTATAATTGAGATCTTTTCACCCCTACCCTTAGTCTGCAAATCCACAACCTTCTGGCTACTTTGATATGTAATGCTTACAAAACTAATAACAGTTTCTAAAACTGCATATCTAAGGCTCTGGTCTGTGAGGGTAAACGGTAAGCATGTTCTCTGCTATCCACTTTATGTTCTGACTATTATTTTGGATAAAGGGGAGGGTCACTTTTTTTAAGCTTTCAGGGAGGGGAGGGTAAATATATGTTTTACTGAAGGGAGTGCAATCCATTTTCATTTTAGAGAGGCCAGATTTTCCCCAAGTATCCCTCATTGTAAATAACATACAGTCTCTAATAGAAGTGTCAATACAGCCTACAAAGATGAGCTCGAATAATAGGCTCACAAGAGTTTGGGGAAAGGTTTCTATTTCCAATTTGTGACCTATCAGACCTTAGTTACTCAGATGATAGTCTATAGTCTAATTTAGTGTGGAATAGTATTACTCAAACTGAAAGAGCCGGCATGTGATTTGCAGCAGGGTAAAGGCAAGGTTAGTGCTATCCTGAATCCTTGGGACGTCCCTAGTGTCATGACGGGGCCCTTTTTAGGAATAGCTAGTGGCTTCCCCCTCTCTCTCTCTCTCTCTCTCTCTCTCTCTCTCTCTCTCTCTCTCTCTCTCTCTCTCTCTCTCTCTCTCCCTACACCCAGGTTCTGTAATCTCAGGTCGTAAATTCCTGGCTGAGACACTCTCCCCCTGGCCACGCAGAAAGAGAGACACAGAGAGAACAAAGGATTTCACATGGCAAACTCCTAAATCCCCAAAATGAGAATTTGATACAAAATGTCCACTTGTGAAAAGGTGGGAATCCAAATCAAATCAAATTTATTTGTCACATACACATGGTTAGCAGATGTTAATGCGAGTGTAGCGAAATGCTTGTGCTTCTAGTTCCAACAATGCAGTAATAACCAACGAGTAATCTAACCTAACAATTCCAAAACTACTACCTTATACACACAAGTGTGAAGGGATAAAGAATATATACATAAAGATATATGAATGAGTGATGGTACAGAATGGCATAGGCAAGATGCAGTAGATGTTATCAAGTACATATGAGATGAGTAATGTATGGTATGTAAACAAAAGTGGCACAGTTTAAAGTGGCTAGTGATACATGTATTACATAAAGATGCAGTAGATGATATAGAGTACAGTATAAAAAGTGGGGCAAAAAGTATTTAGTAAGCCACCAATTGTGCAAATTCTCTCACTTCAAAAGATGAGAGAGGCCTGTAATTTTCAACATAGGTACACTTCAACTATGACAGACAAAATTAGGGGGGAAAATCCAGAAAATCACATTGTAGGATTTTTTATGAATTTATTTGCAAATTATGGTGGAAAATAAGTATTTGGGCACCTACAAACAAGCAAGATTTCTGGCTCTCACAGACCTGTAACTTCTTCTTTAAGAGGCTCCTCTGTCCTCCACTCGTTACCTGTATTAATGACACCTGTTTGAACTTGTTATCAGTATAAAAGACACCTGTCCACAACCTCAAACAGTCACACTCCAAACTCCACTATGGCCAAGACCAAAGAGCTGTCAAAGGACACCAGAAACAAAATTGTAGACCTGCACCAGGCTGGGAAGACTGAATCTGCAATAGGTAAGCAGCTTGGTTTGAAGAAATCAACTGTGGGAGCAATTATTAGGAAATGGAAGACATACAAGACCACTGATAATCTCCCTCGATCTGGGGCTCCACGCAAGATCTCACCCCGTGGGGTCAAAATTATCAAAAGAACGGTGAGCAAAAATCCCAGAACCACACGGGGGGACCTAGTGAATGACCTGCAGAGAGCTGGGACCAAAGTAACAAAGCCTACCATCAGTAACACACTACGCCGCCAGGGACTCAAATCCTGCAGTGCCAGACGTGTCCCGCTGCTTTAGCCAGTACATGTCCAGGCCCGTCTGAAGTTTGCTAGAGAGCATTTGGATGATCCAGAAGAAGATTGGGAGAATGTCATATGGTCAGATGAAACCAAAATATAACTTTTTGGTAAAAACTCAACTCGTCGTGTTTGGAGGACAAAGAATGCTGAGTTGCATCCAAATAACACCATACCTACTGTGAAGCATGGGGGTGGAAACATCATGCTTTGGGGCTGTATTTCTGCAAAGGGACCAGGACGACTGATCCGTGTAAAGGAAAAAATGAATGGGGCCATGTATCGTGAGATTTTGAGTGAAAACCTCCTTCCATCAGCAGGGGCATTGAAGATGAAACGTGGCTGGGTCTTTCAGCATGACAATGATCCCAAACACACCGCCCGGGCAACGAAGGAGTGGCTTCGTAAGAAGCATTTCAAAGTCCTAGAGTGGCCTAGCCAGTCTCCAGATCTCAACCCCATAGAAAATCTTTGGAGGGAGTTGAAAGTCCGTGTTGCCCAGCAACAGCCCCAAAACATCACTGCTCTAGAGGAGATCTGCATGGAGGAACGGGCCAAAATACCAGCAACAGTTTGTGAAAACCTTGTGAAGACTTACAGAAAATGTTTGACCATTGCCAACAAAGGTATATAGCAAAGTATTGAGAAACTTTTGTTATTGACCAAATACTTATTTTCCACCATAATTTACAAATAAATTAATTAAAAATCCTACAATGTGATTTTCTGGATTTTCTTTTCTCATTTTGTCTGTCATAGTTGAAGTGTACCTATGAGGAAAATGACAGGCCTCTCTCATCTTTTTAAGTGGGAGACCTTGCACAATTGGTGGCTGACTAAATACTTTTTTTGCCCCACTGTACATATACATATGAGATGAGTAATGTAGGGTATGTAAACATTATATTAAGTAGCATTGTTTAAAGTGGCTAGTGATATATTTTCCATCAATTTCCATCAATTCCCATTATTAAAGTGGCCGGAGTTGAGTCACTGTGTTGGCAGCAGCCACTCAATGTTAGTGTTGGCTGTTTAACAGTCTGATGGCCTTGAGATAGAAGCTGTTTTTCAGTCTCTCGGTCCCTGCTTTAATGCACCTATAATGACCTCGCCTTCTGGATGACAGTGGGGTGAACAGGCAGTGCCTCGGGTGGTTGTTGTCCTTGATGATCTGTATGGCCTTCCTGTGACATCGGGTGGTGTAGGTGTCCTGGAGGGCAGGTAGTTTGCCCCCGGTAATGCGTTGTGCAGACCTCACTACCTTCTGGAGAGCCTTACGGTTGTGGGTGGAGTAGTTGCCGTACCAGGCGGTGATACAGCCCGACAGGATGCTCTCGATTTTTCATCTGTAGAAGTTTGTGAGTGCTTTTGGTGACAAGCCAAATTTCTTCAGCCTCCTGAGGTTGAAGAGGCGCTGCTGCGCCTTCTTCACGACGCTGTCTGTGTGGGTGGACCAATTCAGTTTGTCCGTGATGTGTACGCCGAGGAACTTAAAACTTACTATCCTCTCCACTACTGTCCCATCAATGTGGATAGGGGGCTGCTCTCTCCGCTGTTTCATGAAGTCCACAATCATCTCCTTTGTTTTGTTGACGTTGAGTGTGAGGTTATGTTCCTGACACCACACTCCGAGGGCCCTCACCTCTTCCCTGTAGGCCGCCTCGTCGTTGTTGGTAATCAAGCCTACCACTGTTGTGTCGTCCGCAAACTTGATGTTTGAGTTGGAGGCGTGCGTGGCCACGCAGTCGTGGGTGAACAGGGAGTACAGGAGAGGGCTCAGAACGCACCCTTGTGGGGCCCCCGTGTTGAGGATCAGCGGGGAGGAGATGTTGTTGCCTACCCTCACCACCTGGGGGCGGCCCGTCAGGAAGTCCAGTACCCACATAGAGACATAGGGGGTCTCGAGCTTGATGACGAGTTTGGAGGGTACTATGGTATTAAATGCTGAGCTGTAGTCGATGAACAGCATTCTCACATAGGTATTCTTCTTGTCCAGATGGGTTAGGGCAGTGTACAGTGTGGTTGAGAAATGGTCCTTGGACACTTAAGGGACTGGTATGAAGCGTGTGTTTCATTTGGTGACCTCAGAGAGGACAGGAAACACACATAACTATTTCTCCAAATATGTACATTTCTCAATTATGGTGTTTGCATCTAATTCTTGTATAAAATGAATGAGTAAAGATTAAACTATTTATGAAATTATGTAATGGGATGTTAAACCTTAATGAAAGAGAATTCTATTCCTTTTCAAGTTTAACAAAGCTAAGGTTGAAATGGTTGTTGAATGGTTGTTGAATTCCTAACCATACCACGTGGAGCATTTACTACACAGCTGGAAATCATTCAACTCTGAGACTATCGATCCCTACAGAATAAGAACAAATCTTAGATAATAATTTCTAGTTTTCAGCTAGAAATTATGTCAACTTGGGATGCGAAGACCGCCAACCGCCGAAACATCTATACTATGAGAGCATTTCTGAATGGTACTCTGAAGTATCCATCTAACCACGAAAGACTTTGATCTTCAGGGAAGCAGAGAGAGAGACGATGATGAGCTGACTCTCCAACAGAAGGACTGACGATTCCAACAGAGATCACGACGACACACTGGGCGTAAATATATATTGATTGTAGTTATTCCCGAATGAGTGAGCATTCATGTGCAAATGATTAGCATTTCAATTAATATAATTATCAACTGTGTAGTGACTCATTTTGTCTTTCCCGCCCTTTTCAGTCCACACCCACTTCCCTTTTGTCCACCAAGCCGTCATATCGGCTTAGCCCATTAGGGAACCTCCCCTATAATTTATTTGTAACCATAGCTACTGTTTGTGTGTTTATGCATTTCTGTGATTTAGTTAATTAGTAAATAAATGATTAAGACAATTGGTGTATGGATGATGCATAGTAAAGGCTGGGTTCGTGCAGATAACCAACAATTTACGACATTTGGGATGAGACTAACGTGAGGTAAAGAATTATTCATTAATTAGAAGACTAATTTATCAGATATTAAAATGTCTAAAGAGTTATATTAGGAAAATTGTGTTGTAATCTGAAGATTTTCCTTGGTGCCCTGACTTCCTAGTTAATTACATTTACATGATTAGTTTAATCACGTAATAATAATTACAGAGAAATGATTTGATAAAATAACAGTCTTCACTTTAATGATGCCAAAGACTCAACACTAGCCTAAACCCTTAGCATAACCCCTACCCTAACCTTAATCATAACCATAACCATAACCCTTACCTAACCCTAACCCTAACCCTAACATTAACCCTTACCGTAACCATTTTACATTTCAACTTCATTGGGGTAAGGATGTCCCTGTAATGTATATGCAGGCAGTTAGGAAGCAGGTGCAGAAGAGGAGTTTCATAATAAACATGACGAAACAACAAAATAGGAGAAGCGTACTGAACGTAAAACCAAAACCAACACTGCCTGATGACTGAGGCTACTGAGGGCTATAAGAAGGGAGAGTAATCAGGGTGCTGATGAAGTCCAGGTGTGCTTAATGATGGTGAGCAGGTGTGCCCAATGATGGTTGCCAGGCGTGCGCAATGTGGATTGCCAGGAACGGTGGTTTGTAGACCGGCGACGAGCAGGAGTAGGCGTGACAGTCCTGGCCAATAAGGACTGTAAAGGCAAACGCATTGCTCTGACCCAGTACTGTTCTGTTCTCTTCAGTGCAGTTCAATCTAAAAAAAAATGTCTATCACTCCAATCATCCAAATCACCAGGACAGATCTATTGAAGGTATGTCTGACAGTTTGCTTTCATGGTGCTTGATGCTTCAGAAAGGATGTTTATTAAATGGGTCTTATGGGGCAGGAAAGGAGGGGTAGGAAATAACCAGAAAAAAACAGGGTGGCAAGTCAGATAAATTGTGACTGACTCAAACCAATCTTTTCAAATATGAACTCTTGCAATCTTTTCCAAATTGATGAGCTTCAAACTTGAATAACCCCAGTCAATCACACACATAAAGGAGAGAAACTGGCTCTGAGGAGGAAGATGGAAAGATGATTGCCGATTGTTTGTTGTCATTTCATCTTCTCCGGCTAAACTTATTTAGAAGTTGATTGGCTTGGCATTTGATTACCGATAGGCCTATGTGTGATTGATAGGTGAAATCAAATCTAAGTGACTTTTTTAAATCATTCCACATTGAAGAACAGACCCACGTATCATTTAAGTCCCAAGGAACATGACTGGGCTGGAGTTCCTTTGAAAAGTCTACAAGTCTACAAGTCTAAAAGTCTTTATCTGAATAATGGTTTCCTTCACAATTTCCCCATCATGCCATATAGTTTTTATAATGTTAATATTATATTAATATTCTGCATTTTGTCCTCCTTGTCAGAACTTCATTACTAAAAATATAAGCCATCATTACTATTTGAAATCAATGCAGTCAGAATTTCCCCTCACATTGCAATCTCAAATTCTCAGAAGATCCAAAATATCTCCTGATCTATCTTAGCGGAGTCACCTCCATGACAGGAAGTGATGAACCTGCATATTAAATGGTGGACTTGAATGAAATGGGATGCATAGATTAACCTTTGCAGACAGCTTCTCATCATAGAGACGGGAGACGGGAGATGGCGAGGCAAGGACAAATGAATTAGTTATCATGGAACGGATGCCGGAAATGTAGCACCATGGTGGTCAAAGACACTATAATAAGACGTTAGCCAAAGAATTAGCAAATGAGAAATACCATGACGTAGAGGGAAATGTAAAGCGTTGTATTATGGATGAGCAGCCGTGCATCAGCATCACTAATTTGTACTCCATATTGTCAAACAACACAATAAAGAATCAATACAGGCATCGTATTAAGTCATTTTCATCCTCAAGCACACACACATTCCAGACCCTTCTCCATCACACACACACACACACACACACACACACACACACACACACACACACACACACACACACACACACACACACACACACACACACACACACACACACACACACACACACACACACACACACACACACACACACAAACATGAATCATAATCAGGGGTGATGATGCAGACAGGTAGTTGGCAGAGGCAGAGATTGGATGTTTACCCCAAGTGAGATAGCAGCTGCTGTGTCTGTGGACATGATGTGAGGGTTAGGTCTTCTCTGTTCCCCATGGGAATAAAGAGGGCAACGGTATCTTCAAAATAGTGGCTCCCTTTGATCGCTGCCCACTTGATTGTCATCAAAGCGAGCACAGCGCAGCTGAACCACCACAGACAATGTGATCCTTGTTTTCTTCCTGGCTTTCTCTATAGTGGCCTCACCTCATCTTCTTCTGTAAGGTGAATTCGGAATAAGTGGGACACTTTTTTGCACTTCCGTCTGTAACCTCTTTCGACATCTATACAACATGTTAGCCCAACACATTATACATTTCTGTAATCCTCAAGATGTTTCCTAATCACACACGCCCAAAAATATTGATGTGATATACACAGGAGACATGACACACCCATTTGTGTACAAAATCATAGTCAAAATCATATTTTCAGTTCGCATTTGGGAGACTGGGACAGCAGAATAGATCAACTGGGACACCCTTATTATAGTCCTAATTGTACCCCAATGACAATTCAATTCAATTTTGTGTGGTTAGGAAACATCAGAGAATTTCAGAAATGTATCATGTGTTGGGCTAACATGTGGGATAGATGTCTGAAGAGGTTACAGGGGACGGAAATGTAAAAAGTGTCCCACGTATTCTGAATTCAATCATATAACAGAACTAATAACAGAACTAATAACATAACTAATAACATAACTAATAACAGTACTAATAACAGTACTAAGAACAGAACTAAAAACAGAACTACAAGAAAAAATGTACAGGATATAGTACTACAAGAACCAGAGCCCGGCCTAACCTAAGTACTGGGGTTCCCCAATGTTAACGGGATCTCTTTCCTCCATTGGTAAAGCCTATAAGACTGTCCCACCTTAGCTTCTCAAGTATGTACTATTTTAGCTAGCTATGGTTGGCTAACCAAGAAAATCTCAGAATTACAAAATGTAAACATAATATTGTCAACTTTTTAATGTATTTTGATGCACCAGTTCATAGTACGCACATTTACATCCCAATGTGGCACAGTGCATTATTTATGACAGTTTTATAACCTTACCATCAAAAGACAAATGTAATTAATACTACCGTGTGCTTTGTGGTGTGAGCTTCCTGTTGGAAGCTTGCTCTGTCCCCCTCTATGATGTAACACCAATGAAGTGATGTGATTTTGATCATGTGGTTTGCAAAGGCTTAGTAACAATATCTTTGATTTTCTCTTGTCAGACCAATAAATAAACGTGTCAGAATTAAGCTGTCCCAGTTTACATGATGTCCCACTCTTTCCGAATTCATCCGACCTCACGCTTTCCTTTCTCCCTAGTTGTCTCTCCATATGTATCTTGTATTCTTCCTCCATTCATCTTCAGTTCCTGAACCAACATGTGCCATCATTGTAAATAAGAATTTGTTAACCTGTCTGGGTAAAATAAAGGTAAAACATCCTGCCACACAATACTCCCCACCACCAACCCAAACATCAGAAGAAGGATCTCACAGTGATTATATTATTAAAATATAGGACAGCCACAGACAGAAGCCTAATCCTTATTTCCTCCCGAGTTCATCATTGAATCTTCAGTACCTGTCCCAAAATCACCTCTCATCCTTCCACCACCCCCACTACACCCCCACTACCAACCCATACATCAGAAGAATCCTACAACAGTGTATATTACAAATCAAATCAATCCAATCAAATTGTATTTGTTAATTACTTCCTAAACAACAGGTGTAGACTAACAGTGAAATGTTTACTTATGGACCCTTTCCAACAATGCAGAGGGAGAAAAAAAGAGAAATAGAACAAATGGAACAATAAGGAATAAATACACAATGAGTAACGATAACTTGAACTACGGTTGGATAAACAGCTCGAGACACCATAGATAGTAGCATAATTCTTCCTTTCTCCCTAGCTCTCTGTCTGTCCTCCATTCATCCCCTTCTCATCCTGATCCTGCCACCACCCCCACAACACCCAGCACCACTACTACCAACCATACAACAGAAGACTCCTACTATAGAAATCTGTCAGTAGACTCTTACAGCAGAAATATTAGGTGGTGTAATCCCAGGTAAAACATGGAAACTGTTACTGAAAAGCTCAATTTTGGCTCTAGGTGGCTCACTGTATAAAGCCACACTGCATCACAGTCATGCCATAAACCTGCCACTGTGCGTGCGTGCGTGCGTGCGTGCGTGCGTGCGTGCGTGCGGCTGTGATATATGAGAGGTAGGGCGGGTCCTCTGAGAGTGGTAGAGTGCTAGAAAGGTTCAGACTAAGTATGAGAGATATCATCAGTAATATCAGATCAATGCTTGGTGGTATGTCATTGTTTCCCTGCCACACAATTCATCTGTCATTCCCCTGGAAAAGAGGAATTACCTATGTAATGTAAAGGGGTTTGTAATGTAATGTAAAGAGGAATTACCTATGTAATGTAAAGGGGTTTGTAATGTAATGTAAAGAGGAATTACCTATGAAATGTAAAGGGGTTTGTAATGTAATGTAAAGAGGAATTACCTATGTAATGTAAAGGGGTTTGTAATGTAATGTAAAGAGGAATTACCTATGTAATGTAAAGGGGTTTGTAATGTAATGTAAAGAGGAATTACCTATGAAATGTAAAGGGGGTTGTAATGTAATGTAAAGAGGAATTACCTATGAAATGTAAAGGGGTTGTAATGTAATGTAAAGAGGAATTACCTATGTAATGTAAAGGGGTTTGTAATGTAATGTAAAGAGGAATTACCTATGTAATGTAAAGGGGTTTGTAATGTAATGTAAAGAGGAATTACCTATGAAATGTAAAGGGGGTTGTAATGTAATGTAAAGGGGAATTACATATGAAATGTAAAGGGGTTTGTAATGACCAATGCTGGCACTAAAACTGCACTCAATGAGCTGTATATCGCCATAAGCACACAGGAAAACGCTCATCCAGAAGCTGCGCTCCTAGTGGCCGGGGACTTTAATGCAGGGAAACTTAAATCAGTTTTACCTAAGCAGGAAACACCAGCGACTTGGTCTATAAAATAAGTGGTCAGATGAAGTTGATACTAAACTTCAGGACTGCTTTGCTAGAACAGACTAGAATATGTTCCGGGATTATTCCGATGGCATTGAGGAATACACATCACATCAGTCACTGGCTTTAACAATTAGTGCATCAAGGACGTCATCCCCACCGTGACTGTACGTACATTCCCTAACCAGAAGCCATGAATTACAGGCAACATTTGCACTGAGCTAAAGGGTAGAGCTGCCGCTTTCAAGGAACGGAACTCTAACATGGAGGTTGATAAGAAATTCCACTATGCCTTTCAATGAATCATCAAACAGGCAATGGTTACTGGATACTGGATAAATTATTTGTATTGCTTTTAATATTTTTAAACGAATTTATCTTATTAACACTTTGTTCTAGCTAGCTATTTGTGTAGGTAGCTATCAAGTAAACGCAAAGCGTCAATACAGGACGAAGATCGAATTGTACTACACCGGCTCCAACGCTTGACGGATGTGGCAGGGTCTGCAAACTATTGGAGACTACAAAGGGAAGTACAGCCGAGAGCTGCCCAGCGTACAACACCATAATGCCCTGAAAGCTCATCAAAAAGCTAAGGACCCTGGGACTAAACACCTCCCTCTGCAACTGGATCCTGGACTTCCTGACGGGTTCCCCCAGGTGGTAAGGGTACGTGGTAAGGGTCCGCCACGCTGATCCTCAACACAGGGGCCCTCCTGCACTCCCTGTTCACTCATGACTGCATGGCCACGCACGATTCCAACACCATCATTAAGTTTGCTGATGACACAACAGTGGTAGGCCTGATCTCCGACAACAACGAGACAGCCTACAGAGAGGAGGTCAGAGACCTGGCCATGTGGTGCCAGGACAACAGCCTCTCCGTTAACGTGATCAACACAAAGGAGATAATTGTGGATACAGGAAAAGGAGGACCGAGTATGCCCCCATTCTCATCGACGGGACTGCAGTGGAGCAGGTTGAGAGCTTCAAGTTCCTTGGCGTCCATATCTCCAACAAACTAACATGGTCCAAGCACACCAAGACAGTCGTGAAGAGGGCACGATAAAACCTATTCCCTGATATGGCAACTGCTCGGCCTCCGACCGCAAGGCACGACAGAGGGTAGTGTGTACGGCCCAGTGCATCACCAGGTCCAAGCTTCCTGCCATTCTGGACCTCTATACCAGGCGGTGTCAGAGGAAGGCACTAAAAATGGTCAAAGACTCCAGCCACCCTAGTCATAGACTGTTCTCTCTGCTACCACATGGCAAGCGGTACCGGAGCGCCAAGTCTAGGTCCAAGAGGCTCCTAAATAACTTCTATCCCCAAGCCATAAGACTCCTGAACATCTAGTCAAATGGCTACCCAGACTATTGTCTTTGGAAAGCTGCTGCAACTTTGTTATTAACTGTAAATAGACACTTTAAAAACTCGACCTACATGTACATATTACCTCAATTTCCTCTACACCGGTGCCCCCGCATATTAACTCTGTACCGTCACCCCCTGTAACGGGGGTACTGTTATCTGTACCGTCACCCCCTGTATAGCCCCGCTATTGTTATTTACTGCTGCTCTTCTTATCTCTTACTTATTTTTGTATTTTCTTAAAACTGCATTGTTGGTTAAGGGCTTGTAAGTAAGCATTTCACTGTAAGGTCTACCTACACCTGTTGTATTTGATTTGAATGTAATGTACATTGCATGTATATTTCCCGGTACATATTACAACAGTACCACTCTTCATGGTAAGAGAATGTTACCCCATCTTGGTGTTTGTGTATTCTACACAGGCATGTTTGTGTGAAATTGTAAACCTATTTTTGTTGTGGGTGATTGACCTATGAGATTTAACCTGTATTATAACCTGTTACTGTTTCCAAAGCAACTCCTCAGGCTTTAAATAAGGTGGGTTCTCCTGTGCAGTCCAAAGCATCCATTGTGGTGTTTACTGCAAAAGAACAGTTCTGTTGTCCCCAGACAAGGTCATATTTAGCTTTGTTCTTTTGGTAATACAATTCAACAGACTGTCATTTCAGGTTGCCTTACAAACATCAATTTGCTCTCGAAAGGTGTCATGTCATTTGTATAAAAGCCGTGGTTGATGGAAGAGAAGAATGAGGCATGTACACTATCAGAAGCTGTTGTTCTACCTGTTCAGAGAAATTACTACAGATGGAAGAGCAATTTAGCACACACAGGCTCTGTCAGCTAATTCAGATGTAGCCAGGTATTCAGTAGAGTGTGTGATCTACTCAGGTTTCCCTGACTAAAAGCTTTCAGGAGAGAGTAGGACATACTAGATGTACCAACGAAAGTGTAGTGGTGGTGGTGGTGGGGGGGCATGTTCTGTTATAATCTCCACCCGGCACAGGCAGAAGAGGACTGGCCACCACTCATAGCCTGGTTCCTCTCTAGGTTTCTTCCTAGGTTCTGGCCTTTTCTAGGGAGTTTTCCCTAGCCACCGTGCTCCTTCACCTGCATTGCTTGCTGTTTGGGGTTTTAGGCTGGGTTTCTGTACAGCACTTTGAGATATCAGCTGATGTACGAAGGGCTTTATAAATACATTTGATTTATTGCACCAAGATAAAGTAAGTGGACTGTGATGTTGCAGCTTTTTTCGTCATCTGTGATGTTCATCCAAACGTCCCAGGCCTATGCTGTCTGTTTAATACTTGATTTCTGACCTGCTCCATTCTGCTCCTTCATCAACATCTTCACCACCACCATCAACATACAGAATGAACAAAGCAGCAGAGGCAGTGAGTCATCAGCACTGAGAAATAATTGTCCTTTTTTAATTTCCACTACTAGACATTGTTGGATATCTCCCAAACAAAGAGACAGATGACCGTAGTAATTTCCACTCAACACTGCTGTATTCCTAATTCTATGGTCTGGAGTGCACTATGCCGCACAGCTCTGATTCTGAATTAATTAGCATTCATCCAGGGCCTATAATCATGAAGCTTCAGAGTAGGAATGCTGATCTATGATCAGGTCCTCACTGTCCATGTAATCATATTCAGGATGATCTAAAATACAAGACTGATTCCAGATCAGCACTCCTATTCTAAGACGCCTTATGAATATGGGACCTGATGTCTTAGAGTGTTTGGCAGAATAGAACACTGACAGTATGTCAGAAGAGAACACTGACAGTATGTCAGAAGAGAACACTGACAGTGGGTCAGAATAGAACACTGACAGTATGTCTGTCACACCCTGACCTTAGTATTCTTTGTTTTCTTTATTATTTTGGTTAGGTCAGGGTGTGACATGGGTGATATGTGTTTTTGTCTCATCTAGGGTGTTTGTACTGTTTAGGGTTTTTGTAGATTTATGGGATTGTTTCCATCTAGGTGTTTGTGTAGGTCTATAGTTGTCCAGAGTGGTTCTCAATTAGAGGCAGGTGTTTATCGTTGTCTCTGACTGGGAACCATATTTCGGCAGCCATATTCTTTGGGTATTTTGTGGGTGATTGTTTCCTGTGTCAGTGTTTGTGCCACACGGGACTGTTTTGTTTCCATTTCACTTTGTTATTTCGTATTTTTGTCATGTTCAGTCTTTTCTATTAAAACAAGGACACTTACCATGCTGTGTATTGGTCTGATCCTTGCTACACCTCTTCAGACAAAGAGGAAATCCATTACAATGTCAGAATAGATCAATACAGTGTGCCAGAATATAACAATACAGTATGTCAGAATAGAACAATACAGTATGTCAGAATAGAACAATACAGTATGTCAGAATAGAACAATACAGTATGTCAGAATAGATCAATACAGTGTGCCAGAATATAACAATACAGTATGTCAGAATAGATCAATACAGTGTGCCAGAATATAACAATACAGTATGTCAGAATAGATCAATACAGTGTGCCAGAATATAACAATACAGTATGTCAGAATAGATCAATACAGTGTGCCAGAATATAACAATACAGTATGTCAGAATAGAACAATACAGTATGTCAGAATAGAACACTACAGTATGTCAGAATAGATCAATACAGTATGTCAGAATAGAACACTACAGTATGTCAGAATAGAACAATACAGTATGTCAGAATAGATCAATACAGTATGTCAGAATAGATCAATACAGTATGTCAGAATAGATCAATACAGTATGTCAGAATAGAACAATACCGTATGTCAGAATAGATCAATACAGTATGTCAGAATAGAACACTGACAGTATGTCAGAATAGATCAATACAGTATGTCAGAATAGATCAATACAGTATGTCAGAATAGATCAATACAGTATGTCAGAATAGAACAATACAGTATGTCAGAATAGAACAATACAGTATGTCAGAATAGAACAATACAGTATGTCAGAATAGATCAATACAGTATGTCAGAATAGAACAATACAGTATGTCAGAATAGATCAATACAGTATGTCAGAATAGAACAATACAGTATGTCAGAATAGAACAATACAGTATGTCAGAATAGATCAATACAGTATGTCAGAATAGAACAATGACAGTATGTCAGAATAGATCAATACAGTATGTCAGAATAGATCAATACAGTATGTCAGAATAGATCAATACAGTATGTCAGAATAGAACAATACAGTATGTCAGAATAGATCAATACAGTATGTCAGAATAGAACAATACAGTATGTCAGAATAGAACAATACAGTATGTCAGAATAGAACACTGACAGTGTGTCAGAATAGAACAATACAGTGTGTCAGAATAGAACAATACAGTATGTCAGAATAGAACAATACAGTATGTCAGAATAGAACAATACAGTATGTCAGAATAGAACAATACAGTATGTCAGAATAGAACAATACAGTGTGTCAGAATAGAACAATACAGTATGTCAGAATAGAACAATACAGTATGTCAGAATAGAACAATACAGTATGTCAGAATAGAACAATACAGTTCGTCAGAATAGAACAATACAGTATGTCAGAATAGAACAATACCGTATGTCAGAATAGAACACTGACAGTGTGTCAGAATAGAACAATACAGTATGTCAGAATAGGTCAATACAGTATGTCCGAATAGAACAATACAGTATGTCAGAATAGATCAAGACAGTATGTCAGAATAGATCAATACACTATGTCAGAATAGAATAATACCGTATGTCAGAATAGATCAATAGTGTGTCAGAATAGAACACTGAAAGTATGTCAGAATAGATCAATACAGTATGTCAGAATAGAACAATACAGTATGTCAGAATAGAACAATACAGTATGTCAGAATAGATCAATACAGTATGTCAGAATAGATCAATACAGTCTGTCAGAATAGAACAATACAGTGTGTGAGAATAGAACAATACAGTATGTCAGAATAGAACAATACCGTATGTCAGAATAGATCAATACAGTATGTCAGAATAGAACAATACAGTATGTCAGAATAGAACACTGACAGTGTGTCAGAATAAAACAATACAGTGTGTCAGAATAGATCAATACAGTATGTCAGAATAGAACACTGACAGTGTGTCAGAATAAAACAATACAGTGTGTCAGAATAGATCAATACAGTATGTCAGAATAGAACACTGACAGTGTGTCAGAATAAAACAATACAGTATGTCAGAATATAACAATACAGTATGTCAGAATAGAACAATGACAGTGTGTCAGAATAAAACAATACAGTATGTCAGAATAGAACAATACAGTATGTCATAATAGAACACTGACAGTGTGTCAGAATAGAACAATACAGTATGTCAGAATAGAACAATACAGTATGTCAGAATAGAACAATACAGTATGTCAGAATAGATCAATACAGTATGTCAGAATAGAACAATACAGTATGTCAGAATAGAACAATACAGTATGTCAGAATAGATCAATACAGTATGTCAGAATAGATCAATACAGTATGTCAGAATAGATCAATACAGTATGTCAGAATAGAACAATACAGTATGTCAGAATAGAACAATACAGTATGTCAGAATAGAACAATACAGTATGTCAGAATAGAACAATACAGTATGTCAGAATAGAACAATACAGTATGTCAGAATAGATCAATACAGTATGTCAGAATAGAACAATACAGTATGTCAGAATAGAACAATGACAGTATGTCAGAAAAGATCAATACAGTATGTCAGAATAGAACAATACGGTATGTCAGAATAGAACAATACAGTATGTCAGAATAGAACACTGACAGTATGTCAGAATAGAACAATGACAGTGTGTCAGAATAGAACAATAGTGTGTCAGAATAAATCAATACAGTATGTCAGAATAGAACAATACAGTATGTCAGAATAGAACAATACAGTATGTCAGAATAGAACAATACAGTATGTCAGAATAGAACAATACAGTATGTCAGAATAGAACAATACAGTATGTCAGAATAGAACAATACAGTATGTCAGAATAGAACAATACAGTATGTCAGAATAGAACACTGACAGTGTGTCAGAATAGAACAATACAGTGTGTCAGAATAGAACAATACAGTATGTCAGAATAGAACAATACAGTATGTCAGAATAGAACAATACAGTATGTCAGAATAGAACAATACAGTATGTCAGAATAGAACAATACAGTATGTCAGAATAGAACAATACAGTATGTCAGAATAGAACAATACAGTGTGTCAGAATAGAACAATACAGTATGTCAGAATAGAACAATACAGTATGTCAGAATAGAACAATACAGTATGTCAGAATAGATCAATACAGTATGTCAGAATAGAACAATACAGTATGTCAGAATAGATCAATACAGTATGTCAGAATAGAACAATACAGTATGTCAGAATAGAACAATACAGTATGTCAGAATAGAATAATACCGTATGTCAGAATAGATCAATAGTGTGTCAGAATAGAACAATACAGTATGTCAGAATAGATCAATACAGTATGTCAGAATAGAACAATACAGTATGTCAGAATAGAACAATACAGTATGTCAGAATAGAACAATACAGTATGTCAGAATAGAACACTGACAGTATGTCAGAATAGAACAATGACAGTGTGTCAGAATAGAACAATAGTGTGTCAGAATAAATCAATACAGTATGTCAGAATAGAACAATACAGTATGTCAGAATATACAGTATGTCAAATAGACAGTGTGTCAGAATAGAACAATACAGTATGTCAGAATAGAACAATACAGTATGTCAGAATAGAACAATACAGTATGTCAGAATAGAACAATACAGTATGTCAGAATAGAACACTGACAGTACAGTGTCAGAATAGAACAATACAGTGTGTCAGAATAGAAGAATACAGTATGTCAGAATAGAACAATACAGTATGTCAGAATAGAACAATACAGTATGTCAGAATAGAAACAATACAGTATGTCAATACAGTATGTCAGAATAGAACAATACAGTGTGTCAGAATAGAACAATACAGTATGTCAGAATAGAACAATACAGTATGTCAGAATAGAACACTGAGAGTGTGTCAGAATAGAACAATACAGTATGTCAGAATAGAACAATACAGTTCGTCAGAATAGAACAATACAGTATGTCAGAATAGAACAATACCGTATGTCAGAATAGAACACTGACAGTGTGTCAGAATAGAACAATACAGTATGTCAGAATAGGTCAATACAGTATGTCCGAATAGAACAATACATTATGTCAGAATAGATCAAGACAGTATGTCAGAATAGATCAATACACTATGTCAGAATAGAATAATACCGTATGTCAGAATAGATCAATAGTGTGTCAGAATAGAACACTGAAAGTATGTCAGAATAGATCAATACAGTATGTCAGAATAGAACAATACGGTATGTCAGAATAGAACAATACAGTATGTCAGAATAGATCAATACAGTATGTCAGAATAGATCAATACAGTCTGTCAGAATAGAACAATACAGTGTGTGAGAATAGAACAATACAGTATGTCAGAATAGAACAATACCGTATGTCAGAATAGATCAATACAGTATGTCAGAATAGAACAATACCGTATGTCAGAATAGAACACTGACAGTGTGTCAGAATAAAACAATACAGTGTGTCAGAATAGATCAATACAGTATGTCAGAATAGAACACTGACAGTGTGTCAGAATAAAACAATACAGTGTGTCAGAATAGATCAATACAGTATGTCAGAATAGAACACTGAGAGTGTTTCAGAATAGATCAATACAGTATGTCAGAATAGAACACTGACAGTGTGTCAGAATAAAACAATACAGTATGTCAGAATATAACAATACAGTATGTCATAATAGAACACTGACAGTGTGTCAGAATAGAACAATACAGTATGTCAGAATAGATCAATACAGTATGTCAGAATAGAACAATAGTGTGTCAGAATAGATCAATACAGTGTGTCAGAATAGAACAATACAGTATGTCAGAATAGAACAATACAGTATGTCAGAATAGAATAATACCATATGTCAGAATAGATCAATAGTGTGTCAGAATAGATCAATACAGTATGTCAGAATAGATCAATACAGTATGTCAGAATAGAACAATACAGTATGTCAGAATAGAACAATACAGTATGTCAGAATAGAACAATACAGTATGTCAGAATAGAACACTGACAGTGTGTCAGAATAGAACAATAGTGTGTCAGAATAGATCAATACAGTATGTCAGAAGAGAACAATACAGTATGTCAGAATATAACAATACAGTATGTCAGAATAGAACAATACAGTATGTCAGAATAGAACAATACAGTGTGTCAGAGTAGATCAATAGTGTGTCAGAATATAACAATACAGTATGTCAGAATAGAACAATACAGTATGTCAGAATAGATCAATACAGTGTGTCAGAATAGATCAATACAGTATGTCAGAATAGAACAATACAGTATGTCAGAATAGAACAATACAGTATGTCAGAATAGAACAATACAGTATGTCAGAATAGAACAATACAGTATGTCAGAATAGAATAATACAGTATGTCAGAATAGATCAATAGTATGTCAGAATAGATCAATACAGTATGTCAGAATAGATCAATACAGTATGTCAGAATAGAACAATACAGTATGTCAGAATAGAACAATACAGTATGTCAGAATAGAACAATACAGTATGTCAGAATAGAACACTGACAGTATGTCAGAATAGAACACTGACAGTGTGTCAGAATAGAACAATAGTGTGTCAGAATAGATCAATACAGTATGTCAGAAGAGAACAATACAGTATGTCAGAATATAACAATACAGTATGTCAGAATAGAACAATACAGTATGTCAGAATAGAACAATACAGTATGTCAGAATAGAACAATACAGTATGTCAGAATAGATCAATACAGTATGTCAGAATAGAACAATACAGTATGTCAGAATAGAACAATACAGTATGTCAGAATAGAACAATACAGTATGTCAGAATAGATCAATAGTGTGTCAGAATAGAACAATACAGTATGTCAGAATAGATCACTACAGTATGTCAGAATAGAACACTACAGTATGTCAGAATAGAACACTACAGTATGTCAGAATAGAACACTGACAGTAAGTCAGAATAGAACACTGACAGTAAGTCAGAATAGAACACTACAGTAAGCCTCTGTGGATGGGTGAGGGTGCAGGGGGCAGATGAGCACACCTGACAAATTCCTGTAATTTGTAATAATATATGCCATTTAGCAGACGCTTTTATCCAAAGCGACTTACAGTCATGTGTGCATACATTCTACGTATGGGTGGTCCCGGGAATCGAACCCGCTACCCTGGCGTTACAAGCGCCATGCTCTACCAACTGTGCTACAGAAGGACCACGTATCTGTACGGACCTCAAACATCCAGGTAACTACTTCCCCTCCATCTGCACTCTGGCCCTACTGACCTCTTCACCCTTCTCCACCCCTCCACTCCACCTCCCTCCACCCAACCCCAAACACACTCGCCCCAGTCCCTACATCCACACCTGTTTCCCATCGCCATTGACTACTAGGTCATCTGTAATTTGTACAGGGCTTTCAGTTCATGGAATGCTACATCAAGACATATATTTCACATTACCGTCACCTAGGCCATAGTCTTGTCCAAAGCAACTTACAATAAGATCATCATATTGCATCTATTTGGTACAGTGCTTAAGGTTGATGTGACTGCCACCTGACATCTATAGCTTATTTTACGTTAGTCATGTAGTTTTATACAGAGCGACAAATAATATATGCATTATACGGCATGTGTGGTGATAATTGACAACAACAATTTATGCTACATTTGGAGGTCATGTGTTGTCATAGTTATGGCTGGATCTCTATTTAGCAATGTGATGAGAAGACATACAGAAAGAACAGATAGTGAAAGAAGAGATAGTGAAGGAAGATGAAGAGAGAGTGAAGGAAGAGAGAGTGAAGGAAGAGATAGTAAAAGAAGAGAAAGAGAAAGAAGAGAAAGAGAAAGAAGAGATAGTGAAAGAAGAGAAAGAGAAAGAAGAGATAGTGAAAGAAGAGAAAGAGAAAGAAGAGATAGTGAAAGAGAGCAGGAGAGATGGTAGGAAAAAACAAATGGAAAGAGACAGAGGAGGAGAATGGAACATAATGATAATGAGAGAGTGATTGTGTGTGTGTGTGTGTGTGTGTGTGTGTGTGTGTGTGTGTGTGTGTGTGTGTGTGTGTGTGTGTGTGTGTGTGTGTGTGTGTGTGTGTGTGTGTGTGTGTGTGTGTGTGTGTGTGTGTGTGTGTGTGTGTGTGTGTGTGTGTCAGAGGCAGGGTGGTTAATGGATATTACAGTGTGAGATAGACACTTGCCCGCAACAACAATGGTTTACTTGATCTTACCAGAGAGCAGTATTGAGCAGCATTTGGGCTGTCTTTCTCAACTTCAATTAAGTCATAATAATATGAGAGAGAGAGAGAGAGAGAGAGAGAGAGAGAGAGAGAGAGAGAGAGAGAGAGAGAGAGAGAGAGAGAGAGAGAGAGAGAGAGAGAGAGAGAGACAGAGAGAGAGAGAGAGAGAGAGAGAGAGAGAGAGAGAGAGAGAGAGAGAGAGAGAGAGAGAGAGAGAGAGAGAGAGAGAAGAAATAAATAAATAAATGAGGATACTGGCTTTGTCGTGAATATGAATTTCTGAAAACCCTATTTCACCAGTAGGTGGTGCCTTTTGTTGAGCCAACTTCCCGGGAACATCTCTGGACCTTAGTGATAGCAGATTTATTCCCTGAGTTTCTTCACTACAATGTTCTGTGATGAGACAGGTTTCCTGTTTTGTAATGACAGTTACAATTGACAAAACAGGTTATATGAATCTCGACAGCACATAGCTGGTTTAATGACTGAGATGATGACTCTGGCACAGAGGTGATGCAATGATGAAGGGAAACATGTTTATAAATGGAAGCACTCTCTCTCTCAACACTGTTGGTGAAGTGTTGTTATGATCTAGTTATGACGAGGAGGTTGTGTTCTGGGAATTCTATTGTCCCTTAAATAAACAAATCATTCTTTGGAAAAAATAATTTGTCAAAATGACTCAATAAGACATAACAACCATTCACACACACACAAACATGCTCCAGGCTTTCCAAGAAAAATAACAAATAGCACACTGTCTTTCTCTTTCTCGTTCTCGCTCCTCCCCTCTCATTCTCTCTCTTCCCCCGCCCCCCCTCTCTCCACCCACTCCTCCCCCCTCTCTCCACCCACTCCTTCCCCCGCCCCCCCCCCTCTCTCCACCCACTCCTTCCCTCCCCCTACTCTTCCTCTATTTTTAGCCCAGTCCTGCAAAACAGAAATCCTGACAGATCTATAGGGATAAACCTGGAGTCCAGGTTAACCTGAGCATCAATGAAGACTCAACAGCTCTGTAAACACCTCACAAGCAGTAATTGTGTTATGGTCAAATTAAAGGGACAGTTCAGCTAAATGACATATTTAGATATGTGTTTCCTTACTTTGAAAGCAGTCTATCCCTTTAAACTTCTTAGCCAAAACAGAGTTATCCTTTCTTCAATCAAAACCTTATACCAAGAGATGACAGAAAGAGAGGATTTTCACATCACTGCTTTAAATAACCTTTTTTACTGCAGTGGGCTAAATCAGGGTCACACAGAGTGGTTCTTGGTAGTCAAACAAATCTACTTTGAAACAAAAGTATACACCTCACACACATGGTTATGGGCAACAACAAAAAAAGAAGATGCCAGATAGGAAATGTATTTCAATATTACACTTCATATACATCCCAGAAGACTGAAATATAACAAAACTGTTTGACATAGAAACAAACACCAGATTTTCGGTGGGTTTAAAAAAATAATGTTTTTTAATTATGAAATTATGAAAAATATGAATAACATTCCACCCATGAGGCCACTAGGTCATTCGACTGCAGGAAAGGTGTACTACAACAATTAAAATTAAAATATACACGTTCAGACAGACATAGAGTATAAATATACAAATAGATCTACAGTTGTATTCACCACAGAATAATGGGCAGAGAGACATACATTTTCTGTCACTAGTGACAAATAAACAGCATTGGTTTCAGCAGACAGACATGGCTGTCCACTATTTGTTAAAGACATCCCTCACCCGGAGTAGAGGTAGATGTCCCTCTTTTTCTCTCTTCTCTTTTGCAGCACAATCATCATTCCATCTTTACATCACCTCATACCAGGGACGTGTTCATTAGGCACCGAACGGAAGAAAACAGACCGAAGTAGTGTGGAAGTGCCTGAACTTATCCAATGAGAAACGTTAGTTTTCATATTCCGTTGTAAAATCTTTTGCTACAGTGTGCCCTAATGAATACGACCTAAGTGCTATTCAAGTATCACATCAAGTACTACTACGTACTGTATATATGATTACATAACAAGATGTTCTCCTCAGAAGCAAGCACACAGCTGAACTCACACAGCTGTATACACACACAGTACATCCAATCAAATCAAATGTATTTATATAGCCCTTCGTACATCAGCTGATATCTCAAAGTGCTGTACAGAAACCCAGCCTAAAACCCCAAACAGCAAGCAATGCAGGTGTAGAAGCACGGTGGCAAGGAAAAACTCCCTAGAAAGGCCAAAACCTAGGAAGAAACCTAGAGAGGAACCAGGCTATGTGGGGTGGCCAGTCCTCTTCTGGCTGTGCGGGGTGGAGATTATAACAGAACATGGCCAAGATGTTAAAATGCATGCATGGTGTTCAGAGACCTACGTGTCGGGACTGTGCGTATCCGTGTGCGTGCGCATGTGGGTGTCGGTGTGTGTCCATGTCTGTGTTTCAGTGTGTGTCGTTAGAATGACAGCCTAACTGCTTGTGACTGTATTCCCTGCACATAGCACTTTGTGGTCCATTTCCCTCAATGAAATTGCACAACTCTCTTCTCAGAGTGTGAGAGAGAGAAACATAAATGGAGAGAGAGATAGAGAGAGAGAGAGAGAGAGAGAGAGAGAGAGAGAGAGAGAGAGAGAGAGAGAGAGAGGTTACAATGTAATCATCAGTAAACATCAGAACCACCTGGGGCCTTGTCTGTCTTTCTCTCTTCTAAAGGATTCTCAGAGCGCTGCCTACAAATCATCTCTTTTATAAATATCCCACCCTGCTTCTTTTGAAATTCAGACTTGGCTTCCTTTCTATTTAAAACGATGTTATGTGACTATTTGTGGCAAAACGTCACCAGAGACTCATGAAATAAATATGTTCCTCGGGCTTCTTTAATCGTGTTCAACTAGTGCAAGAGGAAAAAAAGGAAATTCAACAGGGACCCCCTCTTAATCAGAACAAGTCCAGTTTTACCATGACTTCAGCAGTGCATGGCTGGATGAACCAAGTCTCTGGTCAGGGAAAGGAACATTTTAAAGCTCGTCTCTTGACATCAGAGAATTTTTTTTGCAGTATTCAAGCACATTTCCTGCAATTCTACACATTTTGTCATGAGGCAGATACAACTTTGCCGTTTTAAAGGCCCAGTGCAGTCAAACATTATATTTACAGTGAGGAGAACAATTATTTGATACACTGACGATTTTGCAGGTTTTCCTACTTACAAAGCATGTAGAGGTCTGTAATTTTTTATCATAGGTACACTTCAACTGTGAGAGACGGAATCTAAAACAAAAGTAAGATTTTTAAGTAATTAATTTGCATTTTATTTATGATAATGCTGTAAGAGCTGTTCGAAAAGTCCTCCTAAAATGTCATTATGTTTTGATCGGATGGAGTTTTGTTCTGCCTAGCAGTAAATGTGTTAATAGACCAATAAGAAAGAGAGTTCCAAACCTCTATGCCAATAACAGCTATTTTTCACTTTTCCCCTTCCCAGGTGTCTGCAGACCCCACTTTGAGAACCCCTGCTCTAGCGTTTCTAGCCCAAGACTAAGAGCGTCTGGGGTTAAGTATAGACTTGGGATAACCACATGTGAAAAGGCCTTTTGAAGCTAGCCTGCTGGTAGCAGGCCTGTTTGAGCTTCAGCCTGACTCCTTGGTCGTGTCCGTTGTCATGCCAAACTCCACTAACAATGTATGGCATGCCGTGACGACGCAAGTCAGTAGAGCTGGCTGTAAAGCACATAGAATTATATACACATCCCACTGTGGCCACACTGGTTGTATCAATGCTGTTTGCATGTCATTTCAATGAAATTACGTTGAACGGATCAATGCGGAATAGACATTAAATTAACGTCTGTGCCCAGTGAGAGTACTGGAGGAGCCAGCTACTTCAGCCAGTAAAGCCACTTGTTATTCTGTCCAGTAACAAAAAGGACAAGAAGGCAGCATTCCTATTCTGTGGCTGAAAGCCAGGACCACTGCCTTGATCCTGCGCCAGAGCAGCCAGAGTTCAGAGACATTTTCAGTGCCGTTTCCATTAAAGCATTCTAACTACGAATAATAATAATATTCAGTTCAGCATGACCAGTGGTGGAAAGTACTTAAGTAAAAATACTTTAAAGTACTACTTAAGTAGTTTTTTGGGGTACCTGTACTTTGCTTTATTATTCATATTTTTGACAACTTTTACTTCACTACATTCCTAAAGACAATAATGTACTTTTTACTCCATACATTTTCCTTGACACCCAGAAGTACTCGTTGCATGTTGAGTGCTTAGCAGGACAGGAATATGGTCCAATTCACGCACTTATCAAGAGAACATCCCTGGTCATCTCTACTGCCTCTGATCTGGCTGACTCTCTCTCTCTCTCTCTCTCTCTCTCTCTCTCTCTCTGTTCTCTCTCTCTCTCTCTCTCTCTCTCTCTCTCTCTCTCTCTCTCTCTCTCTCTCTTCTCTCTCTCTCTCTTCTCTCTCTCTCTCTCTCTCTCTCTCTCTCTCTCTCTCTCTCTCTCTCTCTCTCTCTCTCTCTCTCTCTCTCTCTCTCTCTCTCTCTCTCTCTCTCTCTCTCTCTCTCTCTCTCTCTCTCTCTCTCTCTCTCTCTCTCTCTCTCTCTCTCTTCTCTCTCTCTCTCTCTCTGTTCTCTCTCTCTCTCTCTCTCTCTCTCTCTCTCTCTCTCTCTCTCTCTCTCTCTCTCTCTCTCTCTCTCTCTCTCTCTCTCTCTCTCTCTCTCTCTCTCTCTCTCTCTCTTCTGTTCTCTCTCTCTCTCTCTCTCTCTCTCTCTCTCTCTCTCTCTCTCTCTCGCCTTTTCACACTATTGTGCCAATCTGAACCATACTGCGTTAGTTCATCAAGCGCAGTAGAGCTCACCTCAGTTTGGCTGGGTTGAAGAATAGAGGATATAAGACAAAGCTGTACTGACTAACACGTTCAATAGAGGACATAGTTACAGTACATTCACACACAATAAGCTGCAACATATTCAGGACAAAGGCAAAAGCAGGAGAAAGGGCTGATCCATGCCATTGCATGTCTATCCTACTACACTAGACATGTAACCATAGAGCTGAGGCTGACCTGTGAGTGGAGAGAGTCTGCGTCTTTATTGGCACCCTTTATTGGCACCCTTTTCCCTATATATGGAATAGGGTGCCATTTGGGATGCAGACCGAGTCTTTGGCACTGAAAGGTTATGTATCTGATTTCTCTTTATGAATAGACACATTTAACACCATGCTAGATGCCATTGGTGTTCTATGGGACTGGATCAATACTTGGCTAATCAATGACACTTTTCTCAAGGGGAGAGCCCATTCAAAACAGGCACCGCTCCAGACTGAAGGCCAGACTCCCTTCTCTACCTCTGTTCACGTGTATGTGCATTCTAATCTACATCCATTTAACTCTCTCTACGCATCCAGAGATACACTGTAGTAGTCAAGACAACCATCAATATGTTAGTTCTATATCATCAAGACAACCGTCAATATGTTAGTTCTATCGTCAAGACAACCGTCAATATGTTAGTTCTATCGTCAAGACAACCATCAATATGTTAGTTCTATCGTCAAGACAACCATCAATATGTCAGTTCAATCATCAAGACAACCATCAATATGTTAGTTATATCGTCAAGACAACCATCAATATGTTAGTTCTATTATCAAGACAATCAGCCCAAGTGGTGGTCTCAGTAACACTGTGTAGCCTCGCCTATTCATTCTCAGAACATCTATTGAGAGAAGCTAGATGAGTACACCTCCTCTATTCCCTAATGACACAAACCTGTACAGATCCTTTTAAAACACTGATTCATCAGTACGAAATGAGGATGGTCCAATCAAATCAATGCCATTAATAAATCCTCACCACCGCAAGAGAGGGTTTCCAGATCACAGAGCAGTTTCCTCATTTTTCACGAACATTGAGGAAAGAGAGGAAAGGATGGAAAACCGGTCTTGGTGTGTATTTGCGTGTGTGTGTGTCTGCGTGTGTGTGTTTGCTTGCGTATGTGTTTGCGTGTGTGTGTGTTTGTGTGTGTGTTTGTCGTGCTGCAGTAGTCCCAGTCTCCTCCAGTGGTCAGTCACAACGGGGTATTCCACGAGAGATGAGAAACATGGTGAGGGGGGAGTAGGACATGTTTGAATGGTAATAGTAATGTGAGGGAAGGAGGGTTGTCTCCCCCTGAGATAGCTGTCTGTCTGTCAGGGTCGAGGGAGGAGAGGGAGAGGAGGAGAGAGAGGGAGGAGAGGGAGAGGAGGAAAGAGAGGGAGGGAGAGGAGGAAAGAGAGGAGAGAGGGAGAGGAGGAGAGAGAGGGAGGGGAGAGAGAGGAGGAGAGGGAGGGAGAGGAGGAAAGAGAGGGAGGGAGAGGAGGAGGGGAGAGGGAAGAGAGAGGAGAGGGAGGAGAGAGAGGGAGGAGAGGAGAGGGGAGAGGAGGAGAGAGAGGAGAGAGGGAGGAGAGGGAGAGGAGGAGAGAGAGGGAGGAGAGAGAGGGATGAGATAGAGGGAGGAGAGAGAGGGAGGAGGAGGAGAGAGAGAGGAGGAGAGAGAGGGGGAAATTCTCAGAAGAGCAGATGGAAACGGGTAACACGCAAGTCAGAGCCTTTTTCCATGATCCAGCTCTCCAGTTCTCTGCTCCACTCGCTCAAGGCACTGGAAAGGGGACGGGAGGGGTCCCTCAGAGTGGAGTGTCACCAAGTCAAAGTGTCCCTCGCTGGAATGTCCCCCCAGCAGTAATGTCCTTCATTTATCCCATCCTGTCCCCTGCTCGCTCTCTCTCTTTCTCTCTCTGTGAGAGAGGAGCTGAGGTCCTACGACTGCAGAAAAACTGACAGAGGTCAATGCTCATAGTCACACTACAGTGTGTCAGGTGTGCAGTGCAGTCACTCAGCTCTCTCCACTCCACTGTCCACTCTCAGAATGGCTGCATGGAGAAAAACATAGTGGAAAATGCCATTATGTCACTTTTTCACTGCGAGGATTAATACCAGTGCTGGACCTAAAAACTCAGACTTTTGTGTTACCAATGGCTGAGGCAGAGACATGGTTTCCTTTGGGCCTTTATGACTCCATGTGGAATATTCTCCTCCTTGGTCTGTATTCCACAGTCTAGAATAGTAGTCTTTTCTGTGCCTCAGAAAGGCACAAAGGCACAGACAATGACCTACTACTGTAATACTGAAGGGACTGGTCACTCTGTTCTAGTGTAATAGTGTAGATGTGTGATTTCTTTGTTCCGTACATTAGTTCTTACACTGGAAAAAGTCCACAGGTTCTGTACATACTCTTTCGGTCCAGTAGAATGTCTTTCTTGCACACACACATACACACACTTACACAAATACACTCGCACAAATAAACACATCATTTTCCTGCCCTCTCCTGCTCCTCTTCTCGTCCCTCTACCACCAGCTGCCAGTAAGATCCTGGCGGACTCAGGTTCCACTCTCCCGTTGCGTAAAAAAAGCCCAAACACATTGCTGCAGTGTCACAGGACGAGTGAATGACGCGGGGCACTGACGCGGGTGCACTCCTCTTTCGGCCCGGTGTCGAGTTGCCGTCGCTGGCCCACTTTTCACCGGTCGGTCGGCTTGTCACCTGTCCTGGCTGGGAGGAATGCCGCGACTGACACGGCCGGTGACGGCAGCACTGACTCCGGCAGCAGCTCGGCATAGCGGATTAAGTGTCTGTGTGGCTCCCGCTGCGTGTGTCAATGTGTGTGAGGGGGTCTCAGGGTGTGTGTGTGCATGTCTCCTGAGAGGTTGTTTTGACACTGGACACCTGCTGTCCGACTGTAAAAGCTTGTGTGTGTGAGGAGGTGGTGAACCCGCATGCCAGACCCATCCGTCTCTCTCTCCCTCTGTCTCTCTCTCCTCAGAGTTCCACAGGTACTTCCTCCGCCCGTCTGTCTGTCCGTGAGCCCTCATCCTCGCCAAACCTCTTCCCGAGTCCTCATCCTCCTCCTCTCCACACCACTTCCTGTGTCCTCGTCCTCCTCCTCTCCACACCTCTTCCTGAGTCCTCATCCTCCTCCTCTCCACACCACTTCCTGTGCCCTAGTCCTCCTCCTCTCCACACCTCTTCCTGAGTCCTCGTCCTCTCCACACCTCTTCCTGAATCTTTGTTTTTCTCCTCTCCACACCTCTTCCTGAGTCCTCATCCTCCTCCTCTCCACACCTCTTCCTGTGTCCTCGTCCTCCTCCTCTCCACACCTCTTTCTGAGTCCTTGTTTTTCTCCTCTCCCCACCTCTTCCTGAGTCCTTATCCTTCTCCTCTCCACAACTCTTCCTGAATCCTCCTCTCCACACCTCTTCCTGTGTCCTCCTCATCCTCCTCCTCTTCACACCACTTCCTGTGTCCTTGTCCTCGTCCTCTCCTCGTCCTCTCCTCGTCCTCTTCCTGAGTCCTTGTTTTTCTCCTCTCCACACCTCTTCCTGAGTCCTTGTCCTCCTCCTCCACACCTCTTCCTGAGTCCTTGTCCTCCTCCTCCACACCTCTTCCTGAGTCCTTATCCTCCTCCTCTCCACGCCTATTCCCGAGCTATGAGCTGAGCCAAGAGCAGCTAGGCTCCATAAAGACTAGGGAGGGCTGGTGGTGGTGGCTAGCCCACCCCCCGGCGGTGCTCCCTTCCTGGGTCTTCTCTCCTCTCATGTCCCTGTGTGGTCAGAATATCCCAGGCTCCATAAAGACTAGGGAGGGCTGGTGGTGGTGGCTAGCCCACCCCCCTGGCGGTGCTCCCTTCCTGGGGCTTCTCTCCTCTCATGTCCCTGTGTGGTCAGAATATCCCAGGCTCCAGGTGTTCCTCACAAGGGGCACTGCTCTGAGGTAAAGGAGCTCCCTCCTCCTCCTCCGGCTCCTGAAGCCCTCTCTTTCTTTTTCCTCTTCTTTCTCTTGTGGACCGTCCAGCAGGCGACGGCGGTCAGTGTCAGCACCAGTCCGGCTATAAGCAACACTACCGTCACCACTTTGGTCAGGGGCAGGTCATTGTATGTGTAAGTAACAGCCGTGCCCGACACACCGATCACCAACGAGATGATGCCAAAGGGGAAGATGCAGCGATACCAGGACTTCTCCATGCCGCCCGTGGCCTGGGAAAGGCGCTCCAGACTAGATAGGACCTCCAGGCCTTTGGGCCCCTGGGCTTCCAGCTGGCTCAAAGACTGATTGTCTTGTCCAGGGGTCGAGGCTCCTGGGGGCTGGGTTGGAGGCTGGCAGGCCAGTTTGCTAGTGGTGCAGCCCATCCTGTTGGACTAACCTGGCCTTCCGCAGGGGGAGAGGAGGTGGAGGCTGGAGATGCAGACCAGGCAGCAGATCCTCCTGGAGCTGCCTCTGCCTCAGCTATCTTCTCCTCAGTAGTAGTCAGCACTGGCCTGGAGCAAGAAATAGAGACAACAGAGACAACTCTGACTCTGTCTCAGAGCACAGAGGAGAAAGGGAGGAATAGGTAGAGTGGGAGGTATTGTGAGGTTTTGGTCATAAAGCGCAGAAATCCTACTCACTCTCCCTGTCTCTTCCTCCCTCTCTCTCTGTCTCTCTGCTGCGTCTGCCCTGCTTGCTGCTGATTCTCTGGCAGCACATTGTACACTATGCTGCCGGGACTGTAGGGGGATATATAAGGGGCCAGCGGAGGGGGTGGAGCCAGGGAGAGGAAAGTGGGCGGAACAAAGCCTCAGATTGGCCACAGCACATGTGATGTCAAAGACCGGGGCAGGGAGGAATGGGGAGTGGTGGGAGAACAGGAAGCGGGAGGAGAGAAGAGGAAGGGGGAAGGGAGAAGAGGAGAAGAACAGTTTAACTGCTCCCTCTCCGTCTCGTCTCTCTCCATCCTTCCTCTCCTTTATTCTCTTTTTTATCTCCATGTGGTAGAGAGAAAGTATCCCCTGGAGAATAGAAGAAACACCTACTGCTACGTTTTCTGCAGGGAGGGGAGCATGACTCTGCCAGGATTCAACTATAGAAAAGATACCAGCAGAATGAGGTAGAGATAGCGTTTCTGTTTGATCAGAGTAGGGAGAGGAAGGGGAGTGTTTGGAGTGTCTGCCACCTCTCTCTCTCACACACACCTCGCCGCAACGGCACAGCTGTATCACGCTCAACATACTAATGATATAACAACGGCATTCCCACTGCACCCTGCCACAACACAGAGGGACACACACACAGATACATTTAGAAACACATTCACAGACAGACATACAGTCCATATATGAAAACCTATATTTATACCAACAAGATATCACAGTCGGACTTCATGCCCCAACGTCCTTGGACAAATGTTTATTTTTGACGAGTAAACTGACTTCATCTCCCAACGTTCTGTGACAAACACAGAAACAACTCTAGTGTGAAGTGTAGGCATTCATTCTGACGGGGTTAATTAGGGGTGAAGGTTTGGGATAGGGATGAAACAGAGACAACTCAGACTTGGTATATTGTTGTGGACGGATGGTGGAGTGGCAATGAGCTCCTGCTCTGTAGACTGTGGGTTGAATCCCAGTACAGGGATCTTGGGCTGGTTCTGACAGTGTCTCCCGACATCCAGTGGACCTGCACAAATGCACGAATTTCGCCTTGGATCTGGTGATCCTTCTGATTTCTACACAGATGCACGTAATAGTAAACACACTCAGCACCCATTCCTCCTCCTCCTCCTCCGCCCACACACACAACGCAGCACCCTTTCCTCCTCCTCCTCCTCCGCCCACACACACGACGCAGCACCCTTTCCTCCTCCTCCACACACACGTACACAAAGCCTCCTGCCAAATGGCTAAATGGGATAAAGGCTACGTATGGATGACAGAGAGGCTAATCCCCTCTATACCACCAGGACCAGCCTCCGGAGCCTTCAGCCTCTCTTCAAATGAAATCAATCCTGACAGCCCTGCCTCCCTAAGTCCTCTCCCAGCTCACCTAAACCCAGTTCCAGGAAGATGCTTCACTACTGGTGGGTAAGGCTCTACTGGGATGACATTCTAACCAGTTTAAATGTTGTTTCATTTAGAATGCACACTCATGGGATGAGTAGAAGACTGATTGGAATAATACATTAAACTCTATGGGATGGGATATATTCATTCAACTATGAATATTGTAAGCATGATTCTAATGAATGATTAGAACAGATAGTAGTTTTGTGTGTGGATGTGAGCTCCTTGATATGCAGGAGGAATGACAGTGTCATTTTAACTAAATTAACCATGTCATGCTAATCAGGAATGTCTCGTCTTAAAGCCGTCTACAAAGAGCCACGCCATATGGTCCCAGACGTCTCCTCCAATGTGAACATGCTTATTTGTGCACAGTGTGTGTGTGTGTGTGTGTGTGTGTGTGTGTGTGTGTACAGTTGAAGTGGGAAGTTTACATACACCTTAGCCAAATATATTTAAACTCAGTAAAAAAGTCCCTGTCTCAGGTCAGTTAGGATCACCACTTTATTTTAAGAATGTGAAATGTCAGAATAATAATAGAGAGAATTATTTATTTCAGCTTTATTTCTTTCATCACATTCCCAGTGTGTCAGAAGTTTACATACACTCAATTAGTATTTGGTTGCATTGCCTTTAAATTGCTTAACTTGGGTCAAATGTTATGGATAGCCTTCCACAGCTTCCCACAATAAGTTGGGTGAATTTTGGCTCATTCCTCCTGACAGAGCTGGTGTAACTGAGTCAGGTTTGTAGGCCTCCTTGCTTGCACATGCTTTTTCAGTTCTGCCCACAAATGTTCTATAGGATTGAGGTCAGGGTTTTGTGATGGCCAGTCCATTACCTTGACTTTGTTGTCCTTAAGCCATTTTGCCACAACTTTGGAAGTATGCGTGGGGTCATTGTCCATTTGGAAGCTTTAACTTCCTGACTGATGTCTTGAGATGTTGCTTCAATATATCCACATCATTTTCCTGCCTCATGCAGCCATCTATTTTGTGAAGTGCACCAGTCCCTCCTGCTGCAAAGTACTTCCACAACATGATGCTGCCACCCCTGTGTTTCACTTTTGGTATGGTATTCTTCGGCTCGCAATCCTCTCCCTTTTTCCTCCAAACATAACGATGGTCATTATGGCCAAACAGTTCTATTTTTGTTTCATCAGACCGGAGGACATTTCTTCAAAAAGTACGATCTTTGTCCCCATGTGCAGTTGCAAACCATAGCCTGGCTTTTTTATGGCGGTTTTGGAGCAGTGGCTTCTTCCTTGCTGAGTGACCTTTCAGGTTATGTTGATATAGAACTCATTTACTGTGGATATAGATACTTTTGTACCTGTTTCCTCCAGCATCTTCACAAGGTCCTTTGCTGTTGTTCTGGGATTGATTTGCACTTTTCGCACCAAAGTACGTTCATATCTAGGAGACAGAACGCGTCGCGTATGATGGCTGTCTGGTACCATGGTGTTTATACTTGCGTATTATTGTTTGTACAGATGAACGTGGTACCTTCAGGCGTTTGAAAATTGCTCCCAAGGATGAACCAGACTTGTGGAGGTCAAAAAAAACTTTTGGGATTTTCCCATGATGTCAAGCAAAGAGGCACTGAGTTTGAAGGTAGGCCTTGAAATACATCCACAGGTACACCTCCAATTGACTCAAATAATGTCAATTAGCCTATCAGAAGCTTCTAAAGCCATGACATAATTTTCTGGAATTTTCCAAACTGTTTGAAGGCACAGTCAACTTAGTGTTTGTAAACTTCTGACCAACTAGAATTGTGATTCAGTGAACTATAAGTGAAATAGTCTGTCTGTTAAAACGTCTTATGGCTGGGGGCAGTATTGAGTAGCTTGGATGAATAAGGTGCCCAGAGTTAACTGCCTGCTACTCAGGCCCAGTTGCTAATATATGCATATTATTAGTAGATTTGGATAGAAAACACTCTGAAGTTTATAAAACTGTTTGAAAATGTCTGTGAGTATAACAGAACTCATATGGCAGGCAAAACCCTGAGAAAAAATCCAACCGGGAAGTAGGAAATCTGAGGTTTGTAGTTTTTCAAGTCATTGCCAATCGAGTATATAGTGTCTATGGGGTCATATTGCACTTCCTAAGGCTTCCACTAGATGTCAACAGTCTTTAGAACCTTGTTTGAGGCTTTAATTGTGAAGGAGGGGGGAATGAGAGCTGATTGAGTCAGGGGTCTGGCAGAGTGCCATGAGCTGATCATGCGCGCTCACGTGAGAGTTAGCTGCGTTCCATTGCATTTCTACAGACAAAGGAATTCTCCGGTAGGAACATTATTGATGTTTATGATAAAAACATCCCAAAGATTGATTCTATACTTCGTTTGACATGTTTCTATGAACTGTAATATGACTTTGTCTGAATTTCACCTGGACTTGCCCGTGCCTCGTGATTTTGGAGTGTGTACTAAACGCACAAACAAAAATGAGGTATTTAGACATAAATGATGGACTTTATCGAACAAATCAAACATTTATTGTGGAACTGGGATTCCTGTGAGTACATTCTGATGAAGATCATCAAAGGTTAGTGATTATTTTTATCTCTATTTCTGCTTTTTGTGACTCCTCTCTTTGGCTGGAAAAATGACTGTGTTTTTCTGTGACTAGGTGCAGACCTAACATAATTGTTTGGTTTGCTTTTGTTGTAAAGCCTTTTTGAAATCAGAACACTGTGGTGGGATTAACAACAAGTTTACCTTTAAAATGGTGTAAAATATGTTTGAGGAATTTTAATTATGATATTTCTGTTTTGAATTTGGCGTTTTAACAATTGTCGATGAGAACCAGTTCATAGACAGGGAATAACTAGTTATTGATGTCAGCCATTGATGAGAACCAGTTCACATACAGGGCATAACTGGTTTTTGATGTCAGCCATTGATGAGAACCAGTTCATAGACAGGGGATAACTGGTTATTGATGAGAACCAGTTCATAGACAGGGGATAACTAGTTATTGATGAGAAACAGTTCATAGACAGGGGATAACTAGTTATTGATGAGAACCAGTTCATAGACAGGGGATAACTAGTTATTGATGAGAACCAGTTCATAGACAGGGGATAACTAGTTATTGATGAGAACCAGTTCATAGACAGGGGATAACTAGTTATTGATGAGAACCAGTTCATAGACAGGGGATAACTAGTTATTGATGAGAACCAGTTCATAGACAGGGGATAACTAGTTATTGATGAGAACCAGTTCATAGACAGGGGATAACTAGTTATTGATGAGAACCAGTTCATAGACAGGGGATAACTAGTTATTGATGAGAACCAGTTCATAGACAGGGGATAACTAGTTATTGATGAGAACCAGTTCATAGACAGGGGATAACTAGTTATTGATGAGAACCAGTTCATAGACAGGGGATAACTAGTTATTGATGAGAACCAGTTCATAGACAGGGGATAACTAGTTATTGATGAGAACCAGTTCATAGACAGGGGATAACTAGTTATTGATGAGAACCAGTTCATAGACAGGGGATAACTAGTTATTGATGAGAACCAGTTCATAGACACGGGATAACTAGTTATTGATGAGAACCAGTTCATAGACAGGGGATAACTAGTTATTGATGAGAACCAGTTCATAGACAGGGGATAACTAGTTATTGATGAGAACCAGTTCATAGACAGGGGATAACTAGTTATTGATGAGAACCAGTTCATAGACAGGGGATAACTAGTTATTGATGAGAACCAGTTCATAGACAGGGGATAACTGGTTATTGATGAGAACCAGTTCATAGACAGGGGATAACTAGTTATTGATGAGAACCAGTTCATAGACAGGGGATAACTAGTTATTGGTGAGAACCAGTTCATAGACAGGGGATAACTAGTTATTAATGTCAGCCATGGAATAGAAGTCCACCTACATTCTTTACCTGTCATCATGTCTCTCTCATGTCTGGCGGCAGATTAACAAAATATCCTACCAGACCACCAGAGAGGCGGAGGGCGTCACCCACAACCATAATAAAACTAAATAAAACTAATAAAATAAAACTAATTCTATGGTCACAATCACAGGAGGTTGGAGGTTCCTTCATTTGGGGGGGACGGGCTTGTGGTAACGGCTGGAGAGCAATGGATGGGATTGTATCAAATACATCAAACACATGGTTTTCATGTGTCTGATGCCATTCCATTCGCTCCATTACAGCCATTATTCTGAGGCGTCCTCCACTCAGCAGCCTCCACTGGTCACAACAACCTGAAGGGGGTTTACTGAGGGGTCAGGTGACCGTCAAAGACCTATTAGTATTATTTATTTACCAAAACTCCCCTGGTTTCAACATAAACAGAGAGAGTTGTGGAACACACTTTCCTCCATAGTCTGAAAGGAAATAAGAGGACATGGGAATAGATCTCCCCCCCCACACACACACACACACACACACACACACACACACACACACACACACACACACACACACACACACACACACACACACACACACACAATGACAAGATTGAACCTTTATTAGGATGTTCCTCCCTGCCCTTCGTTGGAAAGCTCTCTGTGACGGAGTAAACTGACACACACAGGCAGGGTGGTCAGGGAGGAAGTCAAATAATAAACCATTGCTGGAGGGGTAATTGATGAAACAGCGTGACTCAACACTAGCTGCCTGCTGTAACTGAATACCAACAGAGAAAGAGATACAGGAGATTTAGGAGGAGAGGAGGGGGATAGATGGGGGGAGAGAAGGGCTGGGGGCGTCAGAGAAGAGTGGGAGAGAGAGGAGAAAGAAGGCTCAATGAAAAACGAGGTGGATTCTTGGTAACGCAGCATGGTTTCTGTGGCTGTGTACTTGGACACGGCAGTTTATAAAGCACTATGGGTTTTGTACATCTGCCCCCCCCCCCATTCAAATTACAGAGAGGATGGATAGATTAAAGGGCCAGGCGGAGAACAAATAGAGTAGAGGATAATTAAATTCAAACAACATCAGTTGTCCCCTTCCTAAAATGACTAAAAGGAAAAGCAAAAGGGAGAGAGAAAGATACCAGTTGAGTAGAGGAATATAGAACAGTTACACAGAAAACTTAAACGTTCATTTATTTTGTTGCTATTTTTCCTTTAGTTTATTAAGCCAAATCTGTTTGTTGGTTAAGAGCACGTAACATGTGCGCATGTGACAAATACAATTTAATTCCACCAGCACAATACCAGTTTCTAAGTTTTGTCGTAAAAATATACAGTAAAGTGTAACAGTTCTACCCGATGGCATCAAAAGATGAGATTCGTAGTGACGTGGGGAGCAAGAAAATACCCTTAACTGGCAAGAAACTCTTTGTTTTTCTTACATTTAATCCTACCCTGTGATGTCACAGAGAAGCATTTTTTAAGAACTCTTATCTTTTTAATCACAGAAATGCATGTTGACACTGGTATGGTGCTGAAAATAATGAATTTGAGGTTGAAAAGTTGCAGAATTGCCCTTTACGTAAAGACTAGGACATTGCTGAAAATGGTTCAGTTGTCTGAAGCATACATACTACAGTATGTCACCTGGGCGGGACTTGTGTCAGACAAACGGGAACACAGGAAGGCTGAGTTGAATGGGCTCACTGGGACCTCACTGGGACCTCACTGACCTGTGTGTTGCAAATTTATGTTGACATTATTAATGCCTGCCGCTTAGTACTTTCCTGTCTCCCCTCTTCACACGCCCTGGCCTAAACTGAAGCTCTTATCAAGACAGAATCCTCCCTTTCCTGTCTCCCCTCTTCACACACCCTGGCCTAAACTGAAGCTCTTATCAAGACAGAATCCTCCCTTTTGCTGGGAATCCAGCCCTTCCCACACAGGGACTGGCAACCTCAATTATACAGACACATAGTTCATTTTTACTCAATAACACAGTATTTATCCCCTCAGGGGCAATTAAGAAAGGCATAGTTATAAATCACAGTGGATGCTTTGATAAAATGGTTGGGAGAGTTTCCCATTCAATAATGGATTGATATACAGTAGCATCATGATTAAATAAATAATAACAGTATGTTCTGATAGGGACGGCAAACAGGCCCATAAAACCACTGACAGAGCATGTGTGTAGTAGTAAAAGACCTACTGGTGAATACCAGTACCATAGCAGAAACAGAATATTGTGACAGAGGTAGCACTTGATAGAATCATTTCTAAATGAATAATGATCAGTGCCCTCATCACTCTACTGCAGCAGAGGAAAATGACCCGTTTATCGGAATAGAGCTGTTGGTAAGGAAGAGCCAGTCGTCACTGACTACCACACCCATAAACCAGTCATAAACCCAGTCTATTTGTACAATTTCTCTAATTAAAATCTGATTTTCAACCTAACCCTAACATTAACCACATTCCTAACTCTAGCCTTATGTTAAGACCAAAAAGCAAATGTGTGTTAGCACAGCCACAAAGTCAAAATTGGCTATCTAATGGAAAACAGAAAATCCCCATTTTATTCCATTTTGTGCCTCTGAACACCACCCTCGTGTCACCATGACTACTATCCTGCTGTATGCTATTACGTCTCTTTGTCTCTTTCTGGTGAGAAACCTGCTAACCCCAGCTGACGACCATCATAGTAGCTTTCCATGGAACCTGTTCCCCTGGTGACTCAGTCACCCTGGAGGTGTGTGTGTGTGTGTGTGAGGTCTGGTGCAGCAGAGCATACTCACCCACGACCCGCTGTGTAAACCCGGCGCCACCTGTCGCTCAGTCTGGACCAGCTTGTGCCATCCTCACGTCATTTGACCGTGGGTAGACTGAGCACGCATTGAATTGGTCCTTTTTATCCTCTCTAGGCCCCCGCTACCTCTCACACCCACCCTCATAATCTCTCATATCGCATCAGAGGAAAGCACAAAAAATTGTCAGACTCCAGTCACCCAAGTCATAAACTATTTTCTCTGCTACCGCACAACAAGCGGTACCGGAGCGTCGTCTAGGACCAAAAGGCTCAGCTTCTACCTCCAAGCCATAAGACTGCTGAACAATTAATAAAATGGCCACCGGACTATTGACATTAACACCTCCACCACCCCTCCATTTGTTTTGTACACTGCTGCTACTCGCTGTTTATTATCTATGCAGTCACTTCACCTCTACCTACTTGTACAAACTACTTTGGCTAACCTGGACCCCCGCACACTGACTCGGTACCGGTACCCACTGTGTATAGCCTCGCTATTGTTATTTTATTGTGTTATTTATCTTTTTTTTAACTTGAGTTTATTTGGTAAATATTTTCTTAACCAACAGTGCAGTTCAAAAAAGAGTTAGGGCCTTGTAAGTAATCATTTAAATGTAAGGTCTAAACTTACATGTAAGGTCTACTTGTTGTATTCAGTGCATGTGACAAAAAAAATGGTTTGACAGACCCATCACTTCATATTCTAACACAACAGATCCTAGGATAAGATAGAATATTAGATGTGGTCATACCTGTCACGACTTCCGCCGAAGCCGGTTCCCCCCCTTTTCGGGCGGTGTTCGGTGGTCAACATCACCGACCTTCTAGCCATCGCTGATCCATTTTTCATTTTCCATTGGTTTTGTCTTGTCTTCCTTCACACCTGGTTCCAATCCCATCAATTACATGTTGTGTATTCTCTGTTTCCCCTCATGTCCTTGTTGGAGATTGTTTTATTGTATGTTATGTGCAAGTCATGTGTCGGTGTGCGACGGGTTTTGTACCCACTTATATTATTTTTGGTATATTTTGGTTTTTGGAGTTCTATGAGCACTTATTAAACGACTCCGTTTATACCAAGTTCGTTTTCCTGCGCCTGACTTCCCTGCCACCGACACACACCCATTACATACCAGACCTATACAGGATGTAGAAATCTGATCCAGAAGCAGACAGGATGGGAATGTCAGTCAAAATGTATGAAATAGCAGACAGAGGCTATTCCTCTTAGATTAGGCATGGATTCTGGCCAGTCAAAGACACAGATCAAGTTTGTGGCTATGACTATGGAGATGAACACAGACAGCTGGTCCCGTAGGCCTTACCCTTCAATGTTGGCCGATCTGAAGGGCCTCGATAGGAAGTGAAGTGGTGGTGCATCCACCACATTGCTTACACTTTAAACAACTGCAAACATCAAAGGATTAGGTTAGGGCCAAGGGGAAGAGGTAGGGAGTGAATTGGGACTGGCACTTGGTGCGTGACACAGGAGGTTGGTGGCACCATAATTTGGGAGGACAGGCTCATAGTAATGGCTGGAGCAGAATAGGTGGAATGGTATCAAACACATGGTTTCCATGGTGCCATTCCATTTGCTCCGTTCCAGTCATTATGAGCCGTCCTCCCCTAAGCAGCCTCCACTGGTTCGTACCTACACCACCTGACGACCGATGGCGTGTTGGCCGGGCAGATGAGGCTCATGCTGTTGATCTACCTCTTCAGCCCTCCCCAGCCGTCATTAAACTGTTTTGCCAAGTTTTTCCCCACTGGATGTTTGCTTGCTTGTCCTATTCACAGTACCCCTGGCGTGTTTTGAATGCAGCTCAGGGCCAGGATGGATAATAGTGAATCTCCTACATTGTTCTCCTTCCACACTACCCCAAAGACCAGAAGGACAGAGTTAGTTTCGGCCTTCTTTACTCAAATGAGTCACCTGCCTCCTTATTTGCTGCCTTATAAGAGCAAACTCCCGTTGTATTAACCACAGTGCTTCCCGTTGTATTAACCACAGTGCTTCCCGTTGTATTAGCCACAGTGCTTCCCGTTGTATTAGCCACAGTGCTTCCCGTTGTATTAGCCACAGTGCTTCCCGTTGTAATAGCCACAGTGCTTCCCGTTGTATTAGCCACAGTGCTTCCCGTTGTATTAGCCACAGTGCTTCCCGTTGTATTAACCACAGTGCTTCCCGTTGTAATAGCCACAGTGCTTCCCGTTGTATTAGCCACAGTGCTTCCCGTTGTATTAGCCACAGTGCTTCCCGTTGTATTAGCCACAGTGCTTCCCGTTGTATTAGCCACAGTGCTTCCCGTTGTATTAGCCACAGTGCTTCCCGTTGTAATAGCCACAGTGCTTCCCGTTGTATTAGCCACAGTGCTTCCCGTTGTATTAGCCACAGTGCTTCCCGTTGTATTAGCCACAGTGCTTCCCGTTGTATTAGCCACAGTGCTTCCCGTTGTATTAACCACAGTGCTTCCCGTTGTATTAGCCACAGTGCTTCCCGTTGTATTAGCCACAGTGCTTCCCGTTGTAATAGCCACAGTGCTTCCCGTTGTATTAACCACAGTGCTTCCCGTTGTATTAACCACAGTGCTTCCCGTTGTATTAGCCACAGTGCTTCCCGTTGTATTAGCCACAGTGCTTCCCGTTGTATTAGCCACAGTGCTTCCCGTTGTATTAGCCACAGTGATTCCCGTTGTATTAGCCACAGTGATTCCTGTTGTATTAGCCACAGTGCTTCCCGTTGTATTTGCCACAGTGATTCTCGTTGTATTCACCACAGTGCTTCCCGTTGTATTAGCCACAGTGCTTCCCGTTGTATTAGCCACAGTGCTTCCCGTTGTATTAGCCACAGTGATTCCCGTTGTATTAGCCACAGTGATTCCTGTTGTATTAGCCACAGTGCTTCCCGTTGTATTAACCACAGTGATTCTCGTTGTATTCACCACAGTGCTTCCCGTTGTATTAGCCACAGTGCTTCCCGTTGTATTAACCACAGTGCTTCCCGTTGTATTAGCCACAGTGGGATCTAATGTAGTGTATGAGTCTGTATAACAAGTACTAATGTACTATATGAGTCTGTATAACAAGTACTAATGTACTGCACGTAGTCTTTATAACAAGTATTAATGTACTGCACGTAGTTTGTATAACAAGTACTAATGTACTGTATGAAGTCTTTATAACAGGTATTAATGTACTGCATGAAGTCTGTATAACAAGTACTAATGTACTATATGAGTCTGTATAACAAGTACTAATGTACTGCATATAGTCTTTATAACAAGTATTAATGTACTGCACGTAGTCTGTATAACAAGTACTAATGTACTGTATGTCGTCTGTATAACCAATGCTAATGTACTGTATGAGTCTGTATAACAAGTGCTAATGTACTGCATGTAGTCTGTATAACAAGTACTAATGTACTGTATGTCGTCTGTATAACAAATGCTAATGTACTGTATGAGTCTGTATAACAAGTGCTAATGTACTGCATGTAGTCTGTATAACAAGTACTAATGTACTGCACGTAGGCTGTTTTGATTTGAAAGGCGAGTCATGGGTAAAGCGCCACCTGCTGACAAATATAAAATCACAGCATCTGTCAGTGACCCGAACTTAGTTCGCCTACAACATTTTTACTTAAATTATTAAACTAAAATTATTACACATTTGTAGATGTAGACTACCGAATGGAAAATGCAAAGTAACTTTTTCAATATCCATCCATTTGAATAATTTAATCTAATTATAGGAGTCTTACAAGATTTTTCAAAAGGAACAATGTAAAACCAAAATGCTCAATCTCTCCAAATAAATACACAGATTGACATTCCCAACACACAAAAATGCCTCTTTTCAGAAGATTCTCCATTCTTCTTCCTCTGTTCTCAGTGTCCCCTCCTAAGACATACCATTCATTAGTCTATTCTTCAATAGTCTTTCTTGGTCGTGTTCATTAGGCACCAAATGGAAGAACACCGAATGAAACAGGGAGAGGCTACCTGGACTTGTCCAATTAGAAACTTTCATTTGTTTTCTGCTGCATTGTGTGCCCTAATAAACATGACCCAGGTGATTTGGCCTGTTCAGTTCATTTGACCTGTTCCTTTAGTCAGGTTCTGTGTCCAGAACCAGAGTAGGAAACATCACCCCTCCCTCTCCAAGCAGGGAGTAAATGTCACGGAGCGCGGCAGGGTTGGGAAGTCCAGGAGCGGAGGGCATGACCATGGTGTCAGAGAGAGCCTGTCAGAGAAACAGAACACACACCAAAAAAGTGACTAATTCATACATACACAGATGCAAAATCACAGTATTGACCTTTGTGGAGAAATCCTTTTTCCTTTTAACATGGCACAGGTGTGTAATGGCATGGCTCTTGGTAGAAATATGCAAAGGGTGTGTTATTAGCTACCTGATACAGGTGTCTGTGTGTATGAGACAGATGTGCCTCTTACTTGATGCAGGTATGTGTGTGTGTATGAGACAGATGTGCCTCTTGACTGATACAGGTGTGTGAGAGATGTGCCTCTTACCTGATGCAGGTGTGTGTGTGTGTGTGTATATATATATATATATATATATATATATATATATATATATATATATATATATATATATATATATGAGACAGACGTGCCTCTTACCTGATACAGGTGTGTGTGTGTGTATGTATGAGACAGATGTGCCTCTTACCTGATACAGGTGTGTGTGTGTGTATGTATGAGACAGATGTGCCTCTTACCTGATACAGGTGTGTGTGTGTGTATGAGACAGATGTGCCGCTACCTGATGCAGGTGTGTGTGTGTGTATGTATGAGACAGATGTGCCTCTTACCTGATACAGGTGTGTGTGTGTGTATGTATGAGACAGATGTGCCTCTTACCTGATACAGGTGTGTGTGTGTGTGTATGAGACAGATGTGCCTCTTACCTGATACAGGTGTGTGTGTGTATGTGTATGTATGAGACAGATGTGCCTCTTACCTGATACAGGTGTGTGTGTGTGTATGAGACAGATGTGCCTCTTACCTGATACAGGTGTGTGTGTGTGTATGAGACAGATGTGCCTCTTACCTAATACAGGTGTGTGTGTGTGTGTGTATGAGACAGATGTGCCGCTACCTGATGCAGGTGCACCTCCTGCTGTAGCAGCTCCACTCGCAACCTCAGCCTCTCCACCTCCTGGAGCTCTGCCTGGCTGGTGTAGGTAAGGGTGGCGGGTAAGGGGGTCACCCCACTCATGTCTCCCCACTCGCCCTTACTCCTGACGGGGCAGAACGCGCCAGCTCCTTCCCCCTTCAGCCTCCTCCATCGATCCCATGCCTCCCGCTCTGGTCGGAAACATTGTGATTATTTTTAGAGTGAGAGGAGCGTGAGCAACCGAAGCCGAAAACGCTTGCGCCTCCTGTGTGCTTGCTGCTCCCTCAGCTTTAAATAGCAGGGACAAGCCAAGCATTACGCGCAGTCAAGGATGGACTGACTGACGGCTTTAAAACCTCACCATCACGTTCACACAGGGGGACCTGAGAAGGAGCCTCACCGTCACATTCACACAGGGGGACCTGAGAAGGAGCCTCACCGTCACGTTCACACAGGGGGACCTGAGAAGGAGCCTCACCGTCACGTTCACACAGGGGGACCTGAGAAGGAGCCTCACCATCACGTTCACACAGGGGGACCTGAGAAGGAGCCTCACCGTCACATTCACACAGGGGGACCTGAGAAGGAGCCTCACCGTCACGTTCACACAGGGGGACCTGAGAAGGAGCCTCACCATCACGTTCACACAGGGGACCTGAGAAGGAGCCTCACCGTCACGTTCACACAGGGGGACCTGAGAAGGAGCCTCACCATCACGTTCACACAGGGGGACCTGAGAAGGAGCCTCACCATCACGTTCACACAGGGGGACCTGAGAAGGAGCCTCACCGTCACATTCACACAGGGGGACCTGAGAAGGAGCCTCACCGTCACATTCACACAGGGGGACCTGAGAAGGAGCCTCACCGTCACATTCACACAGGGGGACCTGAGAAGGAGCCTCACCGTCACATTCACACAGGGGGACCTGAGAAGGAGCCTCACCGTCACATTCACACAGGGGGACCTGAGAAGGAGCCTCACCGTCACATTCACACAGGGGGACCTGAGAAGGAGCCTCACCGTCACACAATCTCAAAAGGAGACCAAGGAAACCAGAATAAATCCGGTGTAACTGACGGTTTCTATTTTCATTATCCGTAAGTCAAGACAGTGAGGGGTTCATTTAGCTCGTTAGTGTGTGTCCGTGTGAAGATTGACTCTCAGGGAGCACATTTCTCCATTGGAGGATGGTGACCTGAGAATGAATCTGCTCATCATACTGTTGTCCGTTGACTCAAGACAATGCTGCAACAAACGTCACTGTACCATTCTATTGTTGGACATTTACACTGCATTGTCCCAAAATAAAATGCTGCATCATAATCTGACTACCAGAATGTAGATTAGAGATCAATTATAAGAATGATACAGTTCCTTCAGAATGAATACCAGAATATAGATTAGAGATCAATTATAAGAATGATACATTTACATTTAAGTCATTTAGCAGACGCTCTTATCCAGAGCGACTTGATACAGTTCCACTGTGAGGAGTACCCAGTGTTCCATGTTGCATTAGTATCTGTGTGTTAAGGAGTGTGAAAAGGGGAAGATAACTCTATATAAATAAACAAGCAGTAAATTACCTACAGACAGAAACCTGGCGCAATGTACATTTGTGTCTGTTACTTGATTACACAATGTATCTTTGTATAATTTCTACACATCTGTTTGTCAGATGTGTCGAGGAGGAGGATGTACTTTGCTATAAAGAGCTGTAACCCAAATCTGCTGCTGGGTTCTCAGTGATCACCTCTGCGTTTATTGTTGACCAGCTCCATTATTGTAATAATGAATAATAAAGTTGGATTGTTATGAGGAAATCTAAGTCTCTCTCCATTGATTTGAAATATTTCACCACAAATCTGTGCCAAAGGTGCTTCTACAAAGTATTGGTACTCAGGGATGTGAATACTTAAGTACATGTAAATGAGATATTTCTTTGTGAGTGTTAGTGAAGGCCCGGGGCCAGCAAGGACTCTGGCTTTGACTCTGGATAGTGTGTGAGTGTTCTGTAACATTCTGTCACAATCTGGCCCCTAGCCAGTCACCTTGGAGGCTTGGGGAATACTAAAAATGGTCAATTCTAAATAAAAGTCCCCCCCATCAGCACCACACTGTCACAGTGAGATTGGTGAGAGGGGGGAAAAGAGAGCTCAGCTTATAATTGTATTGGTTCAAGGTCGTGGAGAATATGTTGCATTATACTGTGAGATGCTATATAGGCTCATTCTGCTGCGTGAATCAATTGCAAAGGGTCACAATTTCACTACAAGTGAAGTCCCTGGAAAAGTCAGTAAAGGGAGTATTGGAGGGTAATATGCCTACTTTCCAAGACTGATTTTTAACATGCTAACTAATTCTCAACATTTGATTATACTCTGTTGCCAGTGAAAAACACTGAGAGTGGAGATGTGTGTGCGTGAGTGTATAGAGTGAAGCAAGATTTAGTACCTTTTCTCAGCTGTCCAGCATGTTTCCGGAGGTCTGCCACCATCTTCTCCAGTCCTTCCAGCATCAGCAAGGACTCATATTCCCTCTTCTGGCATGTTGCTTCACATAATAACATGGGAAAAAATCCTCCATAAATATAAATGTACAGTGCATTGGGAAAGTATTCAGACCCCTTAACCTTTTCACTTTGTTACGGTACAGCCTTATTCTAAAATGGATTAAATACATTTTCCCCTCATCAATCTACACACAATACCCCATAATGACAAAGCGAAAAACGGTTTTCAGACATGTTTGACAAATTATCTTTACAAAAGAATTCAGACCCTTTGCTATCAGAGTCTAAATTGGGTTCAGGCGCATCCCGTTCCCATTGATCATCCTTGAGATATTTCTACAATTTGATTGGAGTCCACCTGCGGTAAATTCAATTGAATGATAAAAAACATGAGCTGGCGCACACCCAGAATAATAGTTTGTGTGGATGTGCTGACTAACGGCGAATAAACTATCAAAATAAAGAAAGGCACAGTGATGCCGAAACATTGGTAAATACCCATTAAATTGCTGGGAGATTACACATGGAGTGTGCGACTCTCTTTATTTTGATAGTTTAAATTGAATTGATAAGACATGGTTTGGAAAGACACACACCTGTCTATATAAAGGTCCCACAGTTGACATTGCATGTCAGAGCAAAAATCAAGCCATGAGGTCAAAATAATTGTCCGTAGAGCTCTGAGACAGGATTGTGTTGAGGCACACATCTGGGAAAGGGTACCAAAGAGTTACTGCAGCATTGAAGGTCCCCAAGAACACAGTGGCCTCCATCATTCTTAAATGGAAGTTTGGAACCACCAAGACTCTTCCTAGAGCTGGTTGCCCAGCCAAATTGCGCAATCGGGGGAGAAGGGCTTTGGTCAGGGAGGTGACCAAGAACCCGATGGTCACTGACAGAGCTCCTCTTTGGAGATGGGAGAACCTTCCAGAAGGACAACCATCTCTGCAGCACTCCACCATTCAGGCCTTTATGGTAGAGTGGCCAGGCTGAAGCCACTCCTCAGTAAAAGGCACATGATAGCACGCTAGGAGTTTGCCAAAAGGCACCTAAAGGACTCAGACCATGAGAAACAATTAACCCAATCGAACATCTCTGGAGAGACCTGAAAATAGCTGTGCAGAGACGCTCCCCATACCACCTGGCAGAGCTTGAGAGGATCTGCAGAGAAGAATGGGAGAAACTCCCCAAATACAGGTGTGCCAAGCTTGTAGCGTTATACCCAAAAAGACTTGAGGCTGTAATCACTGCCAAAGGTGCTTCAAGAAAGCACTGAGTAAAGGGTGTGAATACTTATGTAAATGTTATATTTCATTTTTTTTTTTTTATAAATTTGCTAAAACATTCTAAAAACCTGTTTTTGCTTTGTCATTATAGGGTATTGTGTATAGATTGAGGGGGGAAATAACAATTGAATCCATAGAATAAGGCTGTAACGTAAGAAAATGTGGAAAAAGTCAAGAGGTCTGAATACTTTCCAAATGCACGGTATGTATAACAGACATGAGCTAAGCATTATTATTACACATTGACAAAGAATTACTCTCTTCAGTATTTGGACATGAAATTAAACAAATGCAGTGAAAGCGCAATGCGAATCGATCTCAAATGTATTGGTAATGGTGCTATAAAAAATGACAAGATTTTGCCGTGTCTAATTGCTTTACATTACTCAGAAGTTACTGTAATTAATTGTTATCTGTAGCATAAAAACAGCTATCAAATGATTGCTAATGGCTTCAGAATTAATAAGCTCAGCAGTAAATGGGGTCAGAGGACTAAGGGGTGATGAGCTGAAAAATAACACTGAACGTTTTCTTATTTCATCTCCTACCAGTTCTCTATCCCCCATACTTCTGTCATCTCCTACCAGATCCCTCCAATTCTGTCATCTTCTACCAGTTTTCCATCCCCCACTTGCTTTTCATCTTCCAGACTCTGGTTCTCCTACCAGTTCATCCCCCATACTTCTGTCATCTCCTACCAGTTTTCCATCCCCCATACTTCTGTCATCTCCTACCAGTTCTCATCCCCCATACTTCTGTCATCTCCTACCAGTTTTCCATCCCTCCACTTCTGTCATCTCCTACCAGTTTTCCATCCCCCATACTTCTGTCATCTCCTACCAGTTCTCATCCCCCATACTTCTGTCATCTCCTACCAGTTTTCCATCCCTCCACTTCTGTCATCTTCTACCAGTTTTCCATCCCCCATACTTCTGTCATCTCCTACCAGTTTTCCATCCCCCACTTCTGTCATCTCCTACCAGTTTTCCATCCCTCCACTTCTGTCATCTCCTACCAGTTTTCCATCCCCCATACTTCCGTCATCTCCTACCAGTTCTCATCCCCCCATACTTCTGTCATCTCCTACCAGTTTTCCCTCCACTCTGTCATCTCCTACCAGTTTTCTCATCACCCATACTTCTGTCATCTCCTACCAGTTTTCCATCGCCCATACTTCTGTCATCTCCTACCTGTTTTCCATCCCTCCACTTCTGTCATCTCCTACCAGTTCTCATCCCCCATACTTCTGTCATCTCCTACCAGTTTTCCATCCCTCCACTTCTGTCATCTTCTACCAGTTTTCCATCCCTCCACTTCTGTCATCTCCTACCAGTTTTCCATCCCCCATACTTCGGTCATCTCCTACCAGTTCTCATCCCCCATACTTCTGTCATCTCCTACCTGTTTTCCATCCCTCCACTTCTGTCATCTCCTACCAGTTTTCTCATCACCCATACTTCTGTCATCTCCTACCAGTTTTCCATCCCTCCACTTCTGTAATTTCCTATTTCTTACTTATCCCTCCTTCCATCCCCCCTTCTGCATCTCCTCTGGTTGGGCTGGTACCTGGCTCAGTGCCAGAGGTTCTGAAGGTCTGGCCAGTCAGCAGCAGCAGCCGCTCGCTCTGGTAGCAATGACTCAGATCCGTGCAGAGCTGTGTCAGTCTGTCCACCTGAGCCCCGGTGTCGGCCGGGCTGCCACTGGTTGGCCACTCTCTGGAGAACTGACCCATAAGGGGACGGGTCAAGGAGAACAAGCAGACAAAACTCTGAGATAATATTAGAAGACACACAAAGACACACACATTTCATTTTCTGTGTGTGAATCCTAAAATCTGGTGTGTTATTTTGAGAAACGCTGGTAGACACTGAATTTGATGCCGTGCTAATTTCTCTCACGTAGGCTGTGTGAACGAGTGGGAGTGAGAGAATTAGTAACGAGTTTATACTCGTTAAAATGAACAATTGATATCTCTGCAGGTCCCATGTCACAAATAAGATATACTATTATAACACTATTTAACTACTCATTAATGTTTAAATGTAAGCATGAGGGTGCATTAAATCAGGTTTGGCTATATGTGGGTGGTAAATGTTCAGTTCATCTGAGGAAGAATACAGTGGCTTTCACTCTCTCTGTGAAGTGACTCCTCTCCGACACAGGTTTGGATTGTAGAGCCAGGACTTTGTCCCATAACCTGTGGGGGGTGAAAGGGTCAAATTAATGTCCATTACAACAGTATACACATCAGTGGAGGCTGCAGAGGGGAGAACAGCTCATAATAATGGCTGGAACGGAGCGAATGGAATCAAACCACGTGTTTGATGTATTTGATACCATTCCACTGATTCCGCTCCTGCCATTACCACAAGCCAGTCCTCCCCAATTAAGGTGCCACCAACCTCCTGTGGTATACATGTATAGCCTACTTCTTGTTCCCCAAACAAACACAGCTCAACATCAAAGAGTATACAAAAAAAACCAATCACTTTTTGGACGTTTCTTTTGGATACCTAGCTGTTCCTGCCAGAATCATAGCACCTGGACACACTGTGGTGCACAAGGAATTTACCCGTTTGCACATAATACATTAGAGAAAATTCTGTATGCATTACAGAACACTGAATGGAAAATGTTACATGGAGGATGATATAGGTCAGACATTTCCTTCACAAAAGATATGATTCACTGGCTGACCTGCTTTGTTTGGTCCTTAGACTGGTCCATTTAGTTAACAACTGTGTGGGAGCCCTGCCACAAAAACACAAACATGTACAAGGTCATTAAACCACACTCAAACTACTTATTGTCACAACAGTCATATTATATCACAAACGTTGAGTTGCTTCTAGCCAACTTCTTAACGATATCAGTACGGTACTTGGACCGTTCCATTTTAATTGGTTATGTTGCTTCTGGAATAGGAATTTGACACTGTCATATACTTTGTTCACTAAGCAGTGGTCTAGTGTTGTCTTGCAGCCTACCCATTCTGTGGAGGTGAAATTACATGTGCTTTTGGCATCCCCTCCATGTGTGAAACAGACACTGTGTCCCAGTTAGGGGGCTGGAAGGAAGTGGCTGCAGCTGACCTGTGGGACACCTCAACCTGATGATGTGCTGATGAGGCCTGTGGTGATTGACCCTGATCATGTGACACAGGACTTGGAGGACCAGCCTGCTTCACTTCCTTCCCAGAGGACTGGGGAGGAAACCCCTTTGACACGACAGATCGTTTCTGCATCTGGACAGAGCTTCTGATCATGCTTGCCCTGCCTTGTCCTGAATGACCTACAGGGTGACCCATCCTCCCCCTTCCACCCCTGTAGAGATGGGAGGCAGAATACTTTTTGGACTCTTTTTTGTCCATCGTGATGGGTTTGGAGGTAGTTTTAATGCCATTTTTATTCCCTTTGTTGCCACCTGGGGTCAGGGCCCTTCCCTTGCCCTGTGTATTGTCCACTGGTTCTTTCTTTGGTCCTGGACAGTTCTGAGGGTCTTTTTGGGGTGCTGTGCCAGCGCGAACTCTGAGGGCCTTCTCCAGCAATCGATTCAGCAGTTCCATCTCCCGTCTATCCTCCAGTTGGACATCTGGGTCTAAACAGAGAAAGAGAAAAACATGCTGACAAAGTAGATATTAAAAACATTACCATACCCAGTTACTACTAGTACACTGGGCTTCAGAGAAAATAGCAGACAGGATCATCATAATACCCTTTTCAACATCATCTGTCAGTTCTATTTCCTTGCCGTCTTCTTGCTGTGGTCTCCTGGTGAATGATCAGATGGCAAGCATGTTATAACACAGGCCTACCGAGTTACCTACTCATACAGAACAACTTTAGACCATTAGCTTAACATATATCAATGGACGTGGAGGTTTTACTGTACTTACAAAGAGCGCAGTATCTCCCTGTATTGAAGGATGTTCTCGTTTATCTTGGTCTCCTCTACTTTACACAACTTGATGGCTTCATCCACAAGGCTAAGCAGTGACATAATGCAGGCAGCCTGGCACTGTCATGCACAATAGATTACAGTTCACAGTGACCATGCGCAAACAAAACAGCGCTACTATATCTGGGGTGTAATCATTAAGTCCAACACGCTTTGCATCGGAACACTTTTTACAGCGAAAACAAGATGCTATATTGGACACATTCAGGTAGGTCCCTCTCCGTTTCGTTCCTAGTGTATACACCCCTGCTCTAGCTCGATGGCTAAATGAAAGCATAGGCACACTGCAAACTTAAATTCATCACATACACATTTGAATTCGGCATCTTGAAAGTGAAAGTGTGACACTTGCCAAACATCTGCATGCAACTTTAGCAAGCTGTTGTTGTACTGACCCGCGAAAGCAAAAATCGGAAGTTACGCTAGCTAACGTTAGCTAACTGGCAAAACAGAGTAGATTTGCAAAGTCCAACCGACTGTGACAAAACCCATTCACCATTGTATGGCGTTCATACACAACGTATACTATGTAGTCCTTTAAATACTGGACAACATACATATTACTCACGTAAAAAAATAGCACACGCGACTCACTAGCAACTAGCTAGCCACTCCTCCACCACCAACAACAACCCCACTTCTCGCGATATTCCGACTCGCTACTATGGAAACGGGGACGCTGATGTATTCACCTGCTGCAGTGCAGGGGGAGTTTTTGTTTTTCCAGAACAATCAACAAACATTTGACTTTTACTCACTCTGATTTACAAAAACAGAATGGAACAATTTCGTGGTGTGGGAGACAAAGCAACACTCGTGAACATAACAGTACTTCGTGGAAATAACCTGGTAAGCTTGTATCCCTTTCCTGTTTCCATTACGTTAATAGCACTGGTAGAATAAGATCGGTCAGTTGTAGCAACTTGCATATATGGCTAACTTGGTGTTTTACATTCTTGGGTTCTGGGGATCCACAGTTGTGCACTTTGTTGTCTTAGCTCAGGAAGTACAACTGATTCAGTTGATAAAGAGTTTGATGACTATCAGTTGAGTCAAATGTGCACCCCCAGCTGTGACAGCTCTATTGATCCAATTCTGCTAGCTAACTAACGTTAATATTATAATAGACCCTAACAAAATGGTGTTGCGGTTTTTCACTTCCAGAGGGGCAACAAGGCTGAGTCCATCCTGAACTATGTGAGAGCTGAGTTCAATGGCATCGTCCTGGGAGATTCCCAGAAGCTGGATGCTGCTGTGGATCAGGGCGTGGATTACAACTTCACCTGCAGCTTTGAGTGCTCAGATGCTGCCCACACATTAGATGACATGGCACACAAACCTGTCATATGTGAGCTACTACTAACTAATCCATTGTTATGATGTGTGCTGCTTGTTTCAGATGTTAAAGCCACTATTTATCTTGACGATTGATCCATATCGTCATTGTACCGTGTCTCCCTCGTTCAGCCAGTTTTTCACTAATCTACGGTTGCTTATCACATTAATCCGTCGTTGTCGTTGTCATTTAGTGACAGTGATTGAGGTCCTTCCCAAGGAGAAGAAGCAGAAGGAGGAGAAGACTGCAGTTATAGGGCAAGCTATAGTGGACTTGCTACCTCTCTTGCATGGTGAGAGACCGACACATTAGATCCAATCAAGTATCCATCTAACTTAATACCTTCCAGGGCCCCCCCCAAAAAAACTCACTAATGTTTGAAATGTAAATGTATTCCTCTCTCTCTCACCCTCGATAGGTCAGGTCAGCTTCTTCTCCACTGTGCTACTTCATCCAACTCCTGGCTCACCTGCAGAGGCAGCCTCACAGGAGGGCAGCTGTAAAGTACGAGTAAAAACTAACCAGCACAAGATACTTTGTGTGTGTGTGACTGTGTGTTCATACATGACTGTGTATGTATATGTATATCATACGTGAATATGTATGTATGTATGTATGTATGTATGTATGTATGTATGTATGTATGTATGTATGTATGTATGTATGTATGTATGTATGTTCAGTTTGTTTGTAATTGACATCTCCCTCCTCTGCCTGGCATCCAGCCATCTCTAGACGTGACCGTCTGTGTTTCCGAGCCTCTGCTATCCGGCGTCCAGCTGTCTGACTCCAACCTGCTGAAGGTTACTGTGGAGACAGCTTACTCTGTTCCGGAGGTGTGGAACCCTGTCTCTGGGTCTGGTCCTCTCTCCAGCTATGTGGCTGCCCTGCAGGTTCCCCTCACTGCTGAGGTGAGCGATAAGAGACCTATGTTGCCATCAGGGTTGGAGCCAATTCCATTTAAATTCAGTCAACACAGGAAGTAAAGGGAAATTCCTCTTCTTTTCATGCCATTTGTGAAATATTTGCTATTGAATAGAATGACAACTCTATAGGTTAGTTCACAGTCAGACTGGAATAGTACAGACCAATTCCCATACTAATGCACTAAAGCATTTTTACTGTGGAAATGTTGTCAACTGTGAACTATTGACAGTAATTCAAGGATACAATACACATACACAGATGAACCCACAATCCCTAATGTCATATGACATTTAACTTGTACCTGACACATTTCTTGTTTCCCCCAGAAAGAGCAGGTGCTGATGTTCTCCAATGGGCTGCTGAAGGTGGGCGGGGAGAGTGAACCCATGGGAAGACTCAGGAAGTGGCCCCTGGGTCCCCTGTTGGCTCCTGGAGCTCAGTTCATACCTGGTGTCTCCATGGAGGGAGAGCCCATTGAGATGGAGGATGGGGATCTCACCAGCATAGAGGTACTCTAGCCTACTTGTACTCTGGTATTATGGTTGGTATAACCATCTCTAGTACTGCAGCACAATCTCACCTTAATACCAAATGAATCAAATGTTTTTATTGTTATGTCATTATTTCAATTATTGTCATTGAGTCATCGTTTGCACTCTCAGTGGTTTGACCAATACATTCTGTGTAATGTATGGATGTCACGGTCATCATAAAGAAGTGACCAAGGCGCAGCGTGGTAGGCGTACATCTTCTTTAATTAAAGAAAAACCACTGAACAAACTATCAAAACAACAACAACAAAAAAACATGGTGCTAATATGCGTAGTGCAGACAGGCAACTAAACATAGACCAAGAACCCACAAAATACCCAAGGAATATGGCTACCTAAATATGGACCCCAATCAGAGACAACGATAAACAGCTGCCACTGATTGAGAACCAATTTAGGCAACCATAGACATATAAACACCTAGACTTACTAAAACCCCTAGAGATACAAAAACCTTAGACATAGAAAACCCCCTAGACAATATAAAACCCCCTAGACAATACAAAAACGAACAAACCACCCTCGTCACACCCTGACCTAACCAAAATACTAAAGAAAACAAAGATAACTAAGGTCAGGGCGTGACAATGGATCTCTTCCCCTCATCGCTTCCTGTGTTTTCCAGGACAGGGATTTCCGGAAAGAAGCGGAGACCAATAAGAAGAGAGTGAGCTGGGACACAGAGCGTCGTTGCTTTCTGGATGCAGATGGTGCAGCCTGGTGAGACAGATACACCACCTCACTGCCAACAATCTGCTTCTATTGAGCCCTGCTTTAAATCTTGGATTTGATCTGTAACAAATATAAATAGAGAGCTACAGTATCCTCAAAGTTTTTCAATATTGAATTGAAAAAAGTTGGACTATAAAATGCGCTGCTACCAAATTGCCCTTTGGGAACAATCATGTTTTATTGAATTTAATTGAATGCTCTATCTATGTTCTATCCTCCTCTCTCAGTCTGACCCGTAGGATAGCAGAAAGCAGACTGTGGCCAGTAGAGGTCATGAGGTCACCACAGGTTGGAGCCACTAAGGGAGGGAAGGCTGGCAAAGACAAGGGAGTAAGACACTGAATTTCTCCTATACAGGATCTGATAAAATCACTCTTGGCCATTATTGTTAATATCCTTACTAATGTTTCTTTGATTTGCCTTTTTTTGTGTGTGTGTGTGTCTGTTCAACAGGGTGAGGATGAGACCCAACTCTCCTTCCATGGAGTGGCATACGTGGACATGGCGCCCCTGTTGTACCCCGGGGCGAGGCGTGTCCGTGGAGCGTACCGGCTCTACCCATTCTACGACTCTGACCTACTGGTCAAGGTGAAAGTAGCTTCGATTACAGCCATTCAAGGTTTCTTTAGAATATGGTGTTGTTGGGGCCTCCAAGGTGGCAGCGGTCTAAGGCACAGCATCTCAGTGTTGCGGCATCACTACAGCCTGGGGTTCGATCTCATTACCGGCCGTGACCGGGAGTCCAATAGGGCGGCGCAAAGTTGGCCCAGTGTCGTCCGGGTTAGGGGAGGGTTTGGCCGGGGGGCTTTACTTGGCTCATCGCGCTCTATTGCGACACCTTGTGGCGAGCCGGGCTCCTGCAGGCTGATTTCAGTTGTCAGTTAAATGGTGTTTCCACTGACACATTGGTGCAGCTGGCTTCTGGGTTAAGCGAGCAGGTATTAAGCGCAGTTTGGTAGGTCTTGGAGGACGCATGACTCGACCTTCACCTCTCCTGAGCCCGTTGGGGAGTTGCAGTGATGAGACAAGATCGTAATCACAAAATTGGGAAGAAAAAAGGGGTGGGGGGATGAGAATATGGTTTGACAGGTTTGGTATCGCAAGACTAAGGTGAGATAGTCTTGCAGTGGCAGGTGTGGAGGAACGGTCAATACTAATTTGACACACTTATTACAGAACCGCTTTCGGTATGTGTCTGTGTGTTTGAGAGAGACTGATTGGGGAAATGAAACAGACTTGCAGAACAGAGGCAGCCATGTTGACTAATTCATTCTGAGACACAGCAGTTGTCCAGATTATCATCCATTCTATTCCGTGCCAGTTTTCGTGTCCTTGTTGCTTTCTCTGTCTATTGGAGTTTTGTTTAAAGTATCATTTTGCTGAGGACATTTGGTTAGTTGTTTTGGTTTGTTTTTGTACATTTCCTATGTAGTTAGAACACTTTTTTGCCCTTAAATAATTTTCTATGATACCCTCAAGTGTCCTAAAATAGAGAATCAAAACACTTGATGGTCCATGTTATTACAATCTTAAAACAAATCATTTGTGTTTGCACAGTACATCTCATAACCATTAGGTTTCTAAGGACTCTTTAGCTTGTACATGAACAAATGTGGAAATATGAGATACATCCGTTAACCACAACACACATTTGACACATCTTTTAGTATTTCACAGCTGTGCAGCGCTGTATCCCTGCGGGGATGGTTTTTGCTCATTGCCAATTGGCTTGTTGTGCCATACTTTGGATTGTTAATGGGGGCTGCTGAGGGGAGGATGGCTCATAATAATGGCTGGAACAGAGTAAATAAATGGAATGGCATCAAACCATGTGTTTGATGAATTTGATACCATTCCACTGATTCTGCTCCAGCCATTACCACAAGCCCCTCCGACCCAGTTAAGGTGCCACCAACCTCCTGTGATGTGCTCTAATGCTCTTACGCTACCCCTGCGGTGCTGAACTTGAGTTTTTGCATTACCCTGGCAACATAGAACCAAACCACCCTGCTGAGTGATTACTTTGTGTTATTATGTGTGACCCGGGTCATGTTCATAAGGTGACAAACGGACTGAAACAGGAGGGACGACTATGGACTTGGTCCAATAAGTACCATCATTTTCAATTACCGTTGCAAAATGTTTTGTTACGGTATGCCCTAATGAACACGACCCTTGTATTGTGTTTGACAGGCTAAGAGAAACATCAGTGTTCTGAGAGAGAGTATCAGGGCTCCGGCCACCCAGGGCCGAGGTAGGGCCCCCTCCTCCGTAGGCTCCTGCAAGGCGGTCCCCAGTAAGATGTTTGACGGCGGTCACAAGGGCGGGAAGGACACCAAGGAATCGCCCAAAAGGGTAAGCGACTGACTTACTTCCTTTTTGATCACGATGGGGTTCTGTGTCTCAGACAGTGGCTCTTTCTCAATTCATCTTTCCTTGATGCCTAGCACCCTCTCTCCTCGCCTCTTTCTCAGAACACATTGGAGAACAAGGTGAGATGGGAGGGACCCTTGACCTTCTCCTCCAATATGGTTGAGTAGGAGGCAAAGAGATAGGATGCAAGGAATCAAAGAAAAACAAATTGCGATAGAGCTAGGATATGACTTCTTTGTAAAAGGTCTCAATAGCATTCAGTGACATCCTGTTGATAGGCCAGCTGCAGTCTCCCACAGAGCATCTTAGATCAGAGATCCTGATTTCCTCTATGATTGAGTTGTGGGTCGGCAGCAACAGGAGCGCTTCCCAAAGCAATTAGCCTTAATGGCAGCAGCTTGCCAGCGTCGTCAGAGAGCGGTGAATCATCTCGTTAGCTGTTAGCTCATCTGGCCCCTCGCTACAGCCCCCCCCCCCCGTGGCCCAGCAGCAGAAGGAGCAACGAACACACACACACACTCATGCGTACGCACACATATATATACGTAAACATACACACACACATACACAGCCTCCCCACCAACTAAGCATCTGTTATGGCCAGACAAATAACAGGCTCTTACACACAGGCATGCACCCACACACACATGTGCCTCCACAAGTGTGTGCATGCCCACGGATGCACACACACAAAGTAGACATACATACACACACACGCAAGCATGGACAGGTACAAACAAGTACATGAATCGTTCCACAAACAACAACTTCTCATTCATGGTTCATACACAAGTGTTGTCTAGAAGTGTTGCCTACACATGCCCACATCCAACCAGAAGATAACTGTTTAATAACTGTTCTGAACTGTAGCATGGTTGAAACATGCTATTGTGTATGTCCAACTTCGTCTTTTTGCAATGTCTCATGGCAATATTCTAACTTGTAAAGAGTGAACTAGAAGAGAAATATGCTTTGTTTGTTTGTTTGCCTTGATTGGTGAGAGAGAAGGACATAGTGATTTGTTTTATTTCAGCCCGGGACACAGGGGAAGTCAGCACCCATTGGCGCTGATAGTGTGACGCTGGTTGAAACTGAACAGCAGCAACAAGTGAACACAGAGGGTCAGGTGAGTTGGGGTTCTGTGAACCATTAAACCATATCAAATCTAGGGGTCGTGTATACATTTACAATGTAGTCATTTAGCAGACTCTCTCTTATCCAGAGAGACTTACAGGAGCAATTAGAGTAAGTGCCTTGCTCAATGGCACATCAACAGATTTTTCACATAGTCGAACCAGCGACCTTTCCGTTACTGGCCCAATGCTCTTAACTGCTAGGATACCTGCCACCCTCAATAAGCAGCACCTATCCTCTGTGTACCATTTCCAGTGTATCTATTGCATGTGGAAAATGAACTTGAACCTTGAACTTAGATGTATGCAGATTCCAGAACCTACATCATCATTGAAATCGCTCTTGAGAAGTCGCTGGTGCCAAAGAGATCACCGGAAGAGTTAGCCAAAAGGTAACGTGACGTTTGTTCAACTTTAATTAAACATGTGGAATGGCCTTAAAGATTAACATGTAAGTCTGAAGTAATTGAGTGGAAGTACTGCAGTAATATAGATTGGAATGGGAAGAAAAAGGGATGGTTTGTTTGAATAGATGTTATAGTAGCAGTTGTAGTAACGTTGTAGCAATATCCTAGTAATGTTGTTGTAACATTGTTTTATGGTTTACTACGGTTTCTCTGCATTTCTGTTGAAAGGGTGATGGAGCTGATACCTCCTAGAGCTCCTTTGCCTCGCAGACCTGCTGGAGCAGAGAGAGTAAACCACCACACACACACACACACATTCCACAAACGCAATCCAAAAATGTGGTCTAATGATTGCACTTCCCTCAATCATTACATTCACTCTGAGTGATTGCCATCTTGTGGCCATAATCTAGACTTGTGTAGAGGCATAAAATGCCAGTGGTTTCCAGTGATGATAGCTGCTGTCTCCTGCGGTCCAGCACATCCCAAACCAACGTCACACTTAACCTTATAACGGGCTCTGGGAAATGTAAATCGTTACCAAATGTCATAATTGTTTGAAAACAAGTCTATTTTTAGCCTTCCATATCCCTTCCTTCCTTGCGGCTTTGCTTCCCTACTTCCTTCCTTCTATCCTGCTGTACCAGGCTGTGCAGGAGTACCAGGCCCAGATAGCCAGTGTGGCAGGCCAGGTGTTGGAGCAGTACCAGCAGCTGTTCGGGCCTGCCTTCCTGCCTGGAGAGAAGCCTCTGGACCCAACCAGCCAGGAGCAGCGCAAGACCAAGCTCCTGGGAGAACTCAACTATTCTGGGAAGTACTTTGCTTTCAAGGAGCAGATTAAGGTGAGAAAGGGCTGGGTCGCATTCATTAGGCACCAAAAAAAATGACGGAAACAGGGAGAGACTACCTGAACTTAAGCAACAGTTGTTTTTGTTTTTCGTTGCAAAACCTTTTGCTTTGGTGTACACTAATGAGTATGATCCGGGTTAGGGGAGTGGGTAAAGGATATTGTTGAGAATGACAGTTGCATGAGTGCTCAATAACTGCTTTTGGACAGCGGGTTCGGGGCTAACCAGTGGCCAGCTGGTGCTTATCTCCTACATTCTGGTAAACAAGCCAGTCTGCTTGTTCTTCTCATCTGAGGTCGGTTCTTTACAATGTATTATAGATTTAGTGAAAGATAAATTGGATCCCAAATATCCTGATCCCAGATCTGTTTGTGCTGTCTTTCCAAGTTGGACCAGCCTAGCTCTGTCGTCCCTTTTCAAGTCTTTTTGAGAAGACATTTCAATGCTGTCTGATACATATGTTTCCCCTGGTATGTTATTCATAAACAATAGTTTTTCATAGAATATCAGAAGTGGGATGTATAATAAGACTAACAATATACAGTTGAAGTCAGAAGTTTACATACACTTAGGTTGGAGTCATTAAAAATAGTTTTTCAACCACTCCACAAATGTCTTGTTAACAAACTATAGTTTTGGCAAGTCGGTTAGGACATCTACTTTGTGCATGACACAAGTAATTTTTCCAACAATTGTTTACAGACAAATTATTTAACTTATAATTCCCTGTATCACAATTCTAGTGGGACATAAGTTTACATACACTAAGTTGACTGTGCCTTTAAACAGCTCGGAAAATTCCAGAAAAGGATGTCATGGCTTTAGAAGCTTCTGGTAGGCTAATTGACATCATTTGAGTCTTTTGTAGGTATACCTGTGGATGTATTTCAAGGCCTACCTTCAAACTGAGTGCCTCTTTGCTTCACATCATGCGAATATCAAAAGAAATCAGCCAAGACTTCAGAAAAAGAATTGTAGACCTCCACAAGTCTGGTTCATCCTTGGGAGCAATTTCCAAAGGTACCACATTCATCTGTACAAACAATAGTACGTAAGTATAAACACCATGGGACCACGCAGCCATCATACCGCTCAGGAAGAAGACGCGTTCTGTCTCCTAGAGATGAACGTACTTTGGTGCGAAAAGTGCAAATCAATCCCAGAACAACAGCAAAGGACCTTGTGAAGATGCTGGAGGAAACGGGTACAAAAGTAATCAAATCAAATCAAATCCAATTTTATTTGTCACATACACATGGTTAACAGATGTTAATGTAAGTGTAGCAAAATGCTTGTGCTTCTAGTTCTGACAATGCAGTAATAACCAACGAGTAATCTAACTGAACAATTCCACAACTACTACCTTATACACACAAGTGTAAAGGGATAAAGAATATGTACATAAAGATATAGGAATGAGTGATGGTACAGAATGGCATAGGCAAGATGCAGTAGATGGAGCACAGTATATGCATATGAGATGACTAATGTAGGGTATGTAAACATATAAGTGGCATAGTTTAAAGTGGCTAGTAATACATGTATTACATAAAGATGGCAAGATGCAGTAGATGATATAGAGTACAGTATATACATATACATATGAGGTGAGTAATGTAGGGTATGTAAACATTATATTAAGTGGCATTGTTTAAAGTGGCTAGTGATATATTTACATCATTTCCCATCAATTCCCATTATTAAAGTGGCTGGAGTTGAGTCAGTGTCAGTGTGTTGGCAGCAGCCACTCAATGTTAGTGGTGGCTGTTTAACAGTCTGATGGCCTTGAGATAGAAGCTGTTTTTCAGTCTCTCGGTCCCTGTTTTGATGCACCTGTACTGACCTCGCCTTCTGGATGATAGCGGGGTGAACAGGCAGTGGCTCGGGTGGTTGTTGTCCTTGATGATCTTTATGGCCTTCCTGTGACATCGGGTGGTGTAGGTGTCCTGGAGGGCAGGTAGTTTGCCCCCGGTGATGCATTGTGCAGACCTCACTACCCTCTGGAGAGCCTTACGGTTGTGGGTGGAGCAGTTGCCGTACCAGGCGGTGATACAGCCCGACAGGATGCTTTCGATTTTGCATCTGTAGAAGTTTGTGAGTGCTTTTGGTGACAAGCCAAATTTCTTCAGCCTCCTGAGGTTGAAGAGGCGCTGCTGCCATGTGTGTGGGTGGACCAATTCAGTTTGTCCGTGATGTGTACGCCGAGGAACTTAAAACTTACTGTCCCGTCGATGTGGATAGGGGGGTTCTCCCTCTGCTGTTTTCTGAAGTCCACAATTATCTCCTTTGTTTTGTTGACGTTGAGTGTGAGGTTATTTTCCTGACACCACACTCCGAGGGCCCTCACCTCCTCCCTGTAGGCCGTCTCGTCGTTGTTGGTAATCAAGCCTACCACTGTAGTGTCGTCCGCAAACTTGATGATTGAGTTGGAGGCGTGCATGGCCACGCAGTTGTGGGTGAACAGTGAGTACACGAGAGGGCTCAGAATGCACCCTTGTGGGGCCCCAGTGTTGAGGATCAGCGGGGTGGAGATGTTGTTACCTACCCTCACCACCTGGGGGCGGCCCGTCAGGAAGTCCAGTACCCAGTTGCACAGGGCGGGGTCGAGACATAGGGGGTCTCGAGCTTGATGACGAGTTTGGAGGGTACTATGGTGTTAAATGCTGAGCTGTAGTCGATGAACAGCATTCTGACACAGGTATTCCTCTTGTCCAGATGGGTTAGGGCAGTGTGGTTGCAATTGCGTCGTCTGTGGACCTATTGGGGCGGTAAGCAAATTGGAGTGGGTCTAGGGTGTCAGGTAGGGTGGAGGTGATATGGTCCTTGACTAGTCTCCCAAAGCACTTCATGATGACGGAAGTGAGTGCTACGGGGCGGTAGTCGTTTAGCTCAGTTACCTTAGCTTTCTTGGGAACAGGAACAATGGTGGCCCTCTTGAAGCATGTGGGAACAGCAGACTGGGATAAGGATTGCTTGAATATGTCCGTAAACACACCAGTCAGCTGGTCTGCGCATGCTCTGAGGATGCGGTTGGGGATCCCGTCTGGGCCTGCAGCCTTGCGAGGGTTAACATGTTTAAATGTTTTACTCACGTCGGCTACAGTGAAGGAGAGTCCGCAGGTTTTGGTAGCGGGCCGTGTCAGTGGCACTGTATTGTCCTCAAAGCGGGCAAAGAAGTTATTTAGTCTGTCTGGGAGCAAGACATCCTGGTCTGTGACGGGGCTGGTTTTCTTTTTGTAATCCGTGATTGACTGTAGACCCTGCCACATACCTCTTGTGTCTCAGCCTGTGAATTGCGACTCTACTTTATCTCTATACTGACGCTTAGCTTGTTTGATTGCCTTGCGGAGGGAATAGCTACACTGTTTGTATTCGGTCATGTTTCCGGTCACCTTGCCCTGGTTAAAAGCAGTGGTTCGCGCTTTCAATTTCGAGCGAATGCTGCCATCAATCCATGGTTTCTGGTTTGGGAAGGTTTTAATAGACACTGTGGGTATAACATCTCCAATGCACTTTCTAACGAATTCGCTCACCGAATCAGCATATTTGTCAATGTTGTTGTTGGACGCAATGCGGAACATATCCCAATCCACGTGATCGAAGCAGTCTTGAAGCGTGAAATCAGATTGTTCGGACCAGCGTTGAACAGAACTGAGTGCGGGAGCTTCTTGTTTAAGTCTCTGTCTCTAGGCTGGAAGCAACAAAATGGAGTCGTGGTCAGCTTTTCTGAAAGGAGGGCGGGGGAGGGCCTTATATGCGTTGCAGAAGTTAGAATAACAATGAATAACAGTATCTATATCCACAGTAAAACGAGTCCTATATCAACATAACCTGAAAGGCCGCTCAGCAAGGAAGAAGCCACTGCTTTAAAACTGCCATAAAAAAAGCCAGACTATGGTTTGCAACTGCACATGGGGACAAAGATTGTACTTTTTGGAGAAATGTCCTCTGGTCTGATGAAACAAAAATAGAACTGTTTGGCTATAATGACCATCGTTATGTTTGGAGGAAAAAGGGAGAGGCTTGCAAGCCGAAGATCACCATCCCAACCGTGAAGCACGGGGGTGGCAGCATGTTGTGGGGGTGCTTTGCTGCAGGAGGGTCTGGTGCACTTTACGAAATGGATGGCATCATGATTATGTGGATATATTGAAGCAACATTTCAAGACATCAGTCAGGAAGTTAAAGCTTGCTCGCAAATTGATCTTCCAAATGGACAATGACCCCAAGCATACTTCCAAAGTTGTGGCAAAATGGCTTAAGGACAACAAAGTCAAGGTATTGGAGTGGCCATCACAAAGCCCTGACCTCAATCCTATAGATAATTTGTGGGCAGAGCTGAAAAAGCATGTGCGAGCAAGGAGGCCTACATACCTGACTCAGTTACACCAGCTCTGTCAGGAGGAATGGGCCACAATTCACCCAACTTATTGTGGGAAGCTTGTGGAAGGCTACCCATAACATTTGACCCAACTTCTGACGCACTGGGAACGCGATGAAAGAAATAAAAGCTGAAATAAATCATTCTCTCTACTATTATTCTGACATTTCACATTCTTAAAATTAAGTGGTGATCCTAACTGACCTAAGACTGATTTTTGTTTTAGGATTAAATGTCAGGAATTGTGAAGCTGAGTTTAAATGTATTTGGCTAAGGTGTATCTAAATTTCCAACTTCAACTGTAAATCTGTGGTGATGTTTATGCAATCATGTCAGGGTCAGTACTCTGTGGTGATGTTTTTGCTACCATGTCATGGCCAGTACTCTGTGGTGCGTATCGTGAGGGAGAAGATGCTGCGGACCGAAGCCTTCTCAGATCCTGAGCAGCTGCAGGCCTTCCTCAGCCAGCTCTATGTGTTCCTGGTGGACGAGATGCACGTCGCCCTCAACAAGGCAAGACACACACCCTTGCTCACCCTTCCCAGTCCCACCATACATACATTTCCATGACCAGTTCTTTCTTTCCATGGAATTCAACCTATTCTGTTCCCTTATGTAGTCTCGTAAACCCGACCGACCACAGGCAAAAACAGTGACTAGGATCTGGTTTCAATGATGGCCTCTTTTGGTAAAGAGGAACTACGTCACTGCCTGCGTCACTACTTTATCCGCTTTAATAAAATACTAAATAGTAGCTAGCAGGATAGAGATCACAGAGGTTATTGTGTGCATTTCACAAATGGCTAGTTTGCATTATCTATCTTAACTAAAAACCACTGCACAGGTTTTGCCTGTAAACTTTGGTTTTGAATCGTGACGTTCTGTCATGGCTGCCTTGTGATTTGTTCGGAGAGTCCCCAGATGTGGTTGTTTTTTTGACACAGACAGTGACGTAGTTCCTCTATACCAAAAAAGTCCATATTTGAAACCAGCCCCTGGTCACTGTGTTGCCTAGGGTTGGGTGTTCATAACGATCCCTTATGGGGCTCTGTTTGTAACATGCTATATTTGGTGAAATATATTCATTATGTGCAATCATTTGTGTCCACAAAATGTACAAAACAATACCTAACTGCCTTGTCCTTCTTCTCTCCCCAGACGTTGTCAGTGGATGCCCAGGAGACTCAGCCTCGCCCCCTGGTGGACTGTGCCCAGCTCATCCACTTTGCCAAGGAGGCCCAGCTCAACGGGGACTACCAGCTAGCTGCTCAGTACTACCAGGAGGTAACAGAGTGTTGGAGGGGATCATTTTGGGAAAGGCGAAGTGCTGAAGCACTCATTTTAATCACATTCGGAGTAGTTACACACTGTCTGTCTGCACCACACACCTTGTGCTGCAGTCACTAGAGTGCCTGTGACAAAACGATTGAATGTTTTCAACCATTGGACCTTTAGTTGTGACGGGAGGGTTAAACATCATAACAACGGGCATTTCTAAGTATGGTTTTAGTTCAGAAAGAGATGTTCTAACCCCGTTAGTGAGCTTGGTTTGTTTGTGATGGTTCTCCCCTTGTAGCAGCTGACTCGTGACCGTAGCGACCCAGCCCACTGGTTTGACTACGGAGTGTTGTACATGCTGACGGCTGACTACCAGAAGGCTGAGGAGTGCTTCCACTACGCTGTGTCCATGGAGCAAACACACCTGCCCAGGTAATAAGGGAGGGGATAGTAACCTGGTTCAGCGTTCAGTCTGGTTTAAACAGACCAGGGGAATAGAGGTCCATACTTAAAACTTACACCCAGTGAAACCAGGAACTTGTCATTTGCATGTATACCTCTCATGGGATGAGGGCCCTCCTACAAGCCGTTTCTGGGGGGTTTCACCCCTGCACAATTTGATTTCATTATTTGATGTATTTTTCTTTTATGAGTAAATAAATGAATTACAGAGTCTAACTGAATGATATTCTCTGTCTGTCTGCAGTTTGCTTATGTGTGGTATCCTGGCAGAGATGGGTGGACGCCTTGAGGAGGCAGAGACATTCTTTGAAGGAGCCACGTGTGTGGACCCGGCCAATGTGGTGGCCTGGACTCTGTTTGGTAAGAGATGAGAGCCCGGGAGGGAGATGCTAGCCTGGTCCCAGATACTGTATGTTTGTAACAACAACACTAGGGTTGGCTCTACAGCACAAAGTGATCTAGGACCAGGATGGAAACACCTCTATTAATCACAAACACAAACAGACACCTCTTACTTTAATTTGTCAGCGAACATCATCTCATCCCAAGAATTCAATACAAAGAAACAAGGACACGCCATAAGACTTTAGTAATAGTTTATACGGTGTTACGATACTAGAATAACGTGTTGCAATAGAGCTGTTTGACTTTAGAAGTATTGGTGTCGAGTCTAATTCTTCAATTTGGAATCAATTGGGAGTCAGTTCTAAAGAATATGCCATCCAATGGTGGTGACCATGTTATCTGTGGTCACTGGTCAGGCCTGTTCTATGAGGGCCAGGAGAACTCCATCCAGACAGAGATGGCCTTCCTGGAGGCCACCAAGCAGCAGAGGGCAGCCCTGGTGGTCACCCCACCCTGCAGGGTGGAGACAAGGGTGGAGTCACCAGACCTGGGGGAGGAGGAGCAGGAGGTGGCGAACTGTGAGTCTTTCACCATTGAGCCAGGTGAGCACTGAAGTGTAGCAGATGCAGTATCGCTAGCTGGTTAGCCCGAGCGACAAATCGAGCATCGTACGGTGGTGCCACCCTGTCTAAGACAAGACATTTTGTCAGCCTTGTTCAACCAAGACCATGCTTTGTGAGTGTGAGGTGTTGTTGTGCAAGAGGTCAAACTAATTTCTGTGATCTACTTTTGTTGGCTGTAGACGTGGATGGAGACACAGAAGCCAGTGTGGTGACCGGGTCTCAGAGCTGCCAGGGCAACAAGCCTGGGGAGGGATACAAGGGAGGTGCTGAGGCTGAACCTAGTGCCATGCGACACCTAGCAACCCCCACCAGACTAAACACCACCATCTATATGGAGACAGTGCAGTTCCTGCTGCAGAACAACGCACTACAGGTCAGCAACATGACCACACATATATATATATATATATATACACACACACACACACACACACACACACACACACACACACACACACACACACACACACACACACACACACACACACACACACACACACACACACACACACACACACACACACACACACACACACACACACAAACACACACAGCTACTAGACACACATGCTGTATAGAAGACTATGGATGTGTATACACTAAACTATGGCCCAATCCAACAGAAGATAATGAGTGAAAAACACATACAGTATGTCAGACTGGTAAGCAACTATAGCTCTGTATAATAGTATCTCTCTCACACTGTCTTCATGCTTATCACTCTTTAATTTGTCCAATATTCTGATACGAGATCTGTGCATCACTCCAGACACATATTTGTCAGCCTTCCCTCTGTGTCCTGTGTTTGCTACAGATGGTAGATGATAAAAAAGAGACTCTGCACAGTGATCCATGTGGTTTTTTTGTGCATATGTTTCTCATCTTGTCCAATTCTGACCCTTTGTCCACAGATGGCCCAGAGAGCGCTGGCCCAGGAGCTCTTGTGTCCAGGGGGGGGTCTGAGCAGCTCCTACCACCTGGCCCTGGCCCGCCTGCAGCTGCTCAGGGCAGAGTACGGCAGCGCCGAGTCCAGCCTGAAGGAGGCGCTCAACGACAGCTTTCAGGTAGAGCCAACAGACATTTCCAGCCCAATTCCCAGACACAAAATAAGCCTGGTCCAGGAGTAAAAAGCATTCTCAATGGTGATTCTCAATTGAAAGAGCTTGTTAGTTCAGAACTAGGCTGAATCTGTGTCTGAGAAGCTGGCCCTTCAAGTTCAACTTTCAACTTTATTGTTGCAAAGAAAAATTGGTTTTGCAGCAAACTGATGATAATCTGATGCTTCTAAATGGTTTATATATTATTCCATACAGGAAACAAATGTCTAACACATTAGTGTGATCCCTGCAGGAATTGAACCCACAACCATGGTGTTATTAAAACCATGCTCGAACTAAGTGATCTATACAGGACCTGATATTCTGGACATGTATAGGGCCCAGATGTGTGTGTTCTGGACACGTATAGGGACCCAGATGTATGTGTTCTGGACAGGTATAGGACCCAGATGTGTGTATTCTGGCCATGTATAGGACCCAGATGTATGGGCGTTGTTTGGGCACATACACCATCTGACTGGGGAGTTTGGGAAGGCCCAGGAGTGTTACGAGAGGACCCTGGACTTTGTGACGGATGCCACAGACACACACCCCATCTACCTGCGACTGGGATCCATCTACCTGCAGGAAGGGGAGGTGAGATGGACAGGGGGTGGGGGTCACACACCACCTGGGACCTGAGAACAATTTATTTACTAAAGTGAATATTCAGGAGTTGGTAGTTGTTTTGGTGGAAACTGAACAATACATTATTCTAAAAAATATTAAAGTGACCCACTGTAATTAACTCCCTGTAATTAAGAGTCCCTAGGAGTGTGTGAGATTCATTGTTTTTGGTCTGTTAGTTTGACTCTGCACCTCGTCCACCAATTAGGTGTGTCTCCAGCTCCTACCTACCGATGTGTGCCAACATGATTGAAATGAACACTTTATGTATTGACACTTAAGTTTCAGAGGGCGAAAACGACTTACCTGCGCGCCTGCAAGAGCTCCCCCTCCTGCCTCACCTGGCTGGGACTAGGGATCGCCTGTTACCGGGTAAAAAACACCATATCTACTCTTCCCAAGCTCCTCTAGAAATGATACCGCTCTTTTTGATTATGTATGAAGGATACATTTGTGTGTGTGTGTGCATTTTTATTATTTATTTAACCTTTTATTTATCCAGGCTAGTTAGGAATTAGGAATACATTCTTAGTTTGTGTGTGTGTGTGTGTGTGTGTCTGCCCGCCCACAGCTAGGGGAGCTGACTGAAGCAGAGGATGCACTGACAGAGGCCAACATCCTGAACAACGGGAACGCGGAGGTGTGGGGTTACCTGTCTCTAGTTTGTTTGCAGGTGAGCGTCCAGTCCATAGAAATAGAATCCATAAAACGGTCCTCCCCATTCAAGTCAATGTTTGCCAGCCAGATTGCCAGAGTTCGAGGTTTCAAACCCTTTCTAAGGATTGTGTTTCTATGATCCAAACCTTATGATGTCACCACCATAGAATTACATATCGAATGAAAGGATCTCTGTTGTTACATCTTGTTATGTGGGACTGAGCGCTATAGTATATACACAGTACAGTATATAGGGTGCAGAAGGAGGCCAGAAGAGAATTGGCTCCTTTAGGGCCGTGTACTGGGTTTTTTGACACAAAGAGTTCAGGTGAAATCCATGTGTATTAACCCTCAAGTGTGTGTGGTTGTGTGTTTCAGACGGGCAGAAGACTTGAGGCAGAGCAGTCCTACAAATACGCCCTGAAGGTTATTCCTCTCTGAATTGTTTCAAAACAATGTTATTGATATGTATATGCATTTAATGAAGTCATTTACTTTTATTTCACAGTTGAACCTACAGAAAGAGGCAGTTCTTCGTGAGATCAAGGCACTCCAAGATCATGTTGGCTTTGGAAATCCATGTTTCTGAAGAACAACTGCCGGCACCATCAATGATTTAGGTTAAAAAACAAAGATGAATTGTAATTCTGGTTGGTAAATACCTAATGGTTGGCATCGCAAAGTGACTGTGAATTGTGGAAGGAATTACACATCAATGACTTGTACACTTGTCTGCATCTTCAGCTATATCTGATTAAAAGTTGTTACTTTTGGATAATGTAGGATATAATATTGTGACACAACAAAGATGTGCAAATCCAGAGAGAGTATCTGTCCAGAGGTGGAAAAAGTAGTCATTTGTCATACTTGAATTAAAGTAAAGAAACCTTGATGATAATGACTAAAGTGAAAGTGAAAGTAACCCAGTAAAATATTGCTTTAGTAAAAGTCTACAAGTATCTGGTTTTAAAAGTACTTAAGTATCAAAAGTTTAAGTAAATGCTATAAATCTAATTCCTTATATTAAGCAAACCAGATGGCACAATTCTTAGGACAACCAGGGGCACATCAAGAATCAGACTCCATTCGCGCACAATCACGATAATGTACAGTTTATAAGCTACTTCCTTCTACATACAAGTGCATTCGGAAAGTGTTCAGACCCTTTCACTTTTCCACATTTTGTTACGTTACAGCCTTATTCTAAAATTATTTAAATTATGTACTTCTCTCATTAATATACACACAATACCCCATAATGACCATGTGAAACAGGTTTTTTTTATGTTTGCAAAGAAAAATAATAATACTTATTTACATGTGGGCAAAGTGAAGGGGTCTGAATACTTTTCCGAATGGACTGTGAACTTAGCGCTTATTGTTCGAATGACCACGGGACGCTGACGCTGCAATGAGAGAGAGCTAGAGGGGAAAAGACGGTTCCTTTAATAAAATTAATAAAATCCCATGACATTGATTTTTTTGCGATTTGGAACAAGCAAATGCACAAACAGGCCTCCAGTGTAATGATATACTTCATGCGAAAAATGAGTTGCTGTAATTTGAACAATGATGATGATGATGATAATAATAATAATGAAAGAAACGAAACAGTCTCTCTGCCTGTTGTAGAATGCTTGATGTCTGGGAGAACTTGGCTTGGTGCTCCCTCACTGTGCGCTCCGCATCACGCACCACATTAAGGTCTGGGAGAACTTGGCTTGGTGCTCCCTCACTGTGCGCTCCGCATCACGCACCACATTAAGGTCTGGGAGAACTTGGCTTGGTGCTCCCTCACTGTGCGCTCCGCATCACGCACCACATTAAGGTCTGGGAGAACTTGGCTTGGTGCTCCCTCACTGTGCGCTCCGCATCACGCACCACATTAAGGTCTGGGAGAACTTGGCTTGGTGCTCCTCACTGGTGCTCCTCTGGGAGAACTTGGCTTGGTGCTCCCTCACTGTGCGCTCCGCATCACGCACCACATTAAGGTCTGGGAGAACTTGGCTTGGTGCTCCCTCACTGCGCTCCGCCTCACGCACCACATTAAGGTCTGGGAGAACTTGGCTTGGTGCTCCCTCACTGCGCTCCGCCTCACGCACCACATTAAGGTCTGGGAGAACTTGGCATGGTGCTCCCTCACTGTGCGCTCCGCCTCACGCACCACATTAAGGTCTGGGAGAACTTGGCTTGGTGCTCCCTCACTGTGCGCTCCGCCTCACGCACCACATTAAGGTCTGGGAGAACTTGGCTTGGTGCTCCCTCACTGTGCGCTCCGCATCACGCACCACATTAAGGTCTGGGAGAACTTGGCTTGGTGCTCCCTCACTGTGCGCTCCGCATCACGCACCACATTAAGGTCTGGGAGAACTTGGCTTGGTGCTCCCTCACTGTGCGCTCCGCATCACGCACCACATTAAGGTCTGGGAGAACTTGGCTTGGTGCTCCCATCACTGTCTGGGAGAACTTGGCTTGCTCCTCACTGTGCGCTCCGCAGCTCGCACCACATTAAGGTCTGGGAGAACTTGGCTTGGTGCTCCCTGGGAGAACTCACTGTGCGCTCCGCAGCACGCACCACATTAAGGTCTGGGAGAACTTGGCTTGGTGCTCCCTCACTGTGCGCTCCGCATCTGGGAGAACTTGGCTTGGTGCTCCTCACTGTGCGCTCCGCATCACGCACCACTTGGCACATTAAGGTCTGGGAGAACTTGGCTTGGTGCTCCCTCACTGTGCGCTCCGCATCACGCACCACATTAAGGTCTGGGAGAACTTGGCTTGGTGCTCCCTCACTGCATCACGCACCACATTAAGGTCTGGGAGAACTTGGCTCCCCTCACGCTCCCACATTAAGGTCTGGGAGAACTTGGCTTGGTGCTCCCTCACTGTGCGCTCCGCAGCTCGCACCACATTAAGGTCTGGGAGAACTTGGCTTGGTGCTCCCCACATCACTGTGCGCTCCTCACTGCGCTCCCGCATCACGCACCACATTAAGGTCTGGGAGAACTTGGCTTGGTGCTCCCTCACTGCGCTCCGCATCACGCACCACATTAAGGTCTGGGAGAACTTGGCTTGGTGCTCCCTCACTGTGCGCTCCGCATCTCGCACCACATTAAGGTCTGGGAGAACTTGGCTTGGTGCTCCCTCACTGTCTGGGAGAACTTGGCTCCGCATCACGCACCACATTAAGGTCTGGGAGAACTTGGCTTGGTGCTCCCTCACTGTGCGCTCCGCATCACGCACCACATTAAGGTCTGGGAGAACTTTAAGGTCTGGGAGAACTTGGCTGCTCCCTCACTGTGCGCTCCGCATCACGCACCACATTAAGGTCTGGGAGAACTTGGCTTGGTGCTCCCTCACTGTGCGCTCCGCATCACGCACCACATTAAGGTCTGGGAGAACATGGCTTGGTGCTCCCTCACTGTGCGCTCCGCATCACGCACCACATTAAGGTCTGGGAGAACATGGCTTGGTGCTCCCTCACTGTGCGCTCCGCAGCTCGCACCACATTAAGGTCTGGGAAACCCATCACTGGGTGAACCTACATGAACGAGGGTATATTTCTGACATTATGAAATGATACGAATAACGTTTTGCTTCATGTACATAACAAGGCACGAAAAAAGATTTTTATTTGCTGCTACATCATGTAATCTATTTAGCCCATTATAAATTAATCTCAGAAATGTCATGTTCCCATAAATATGGCATGTTACCATGTACTGAGAGTTTTACCATGTACTAAGAGTTTTACCATGTACTGAAAGTTTTATCATGTACTGAGAGTCCTTAAACATACTATCCTGCCCAGACACATGATTCATGTTGGCCATTTGCAAACCACTGGACTGTTCCGTGACATAGTCTTCAGGATTATTAGACCTAGTCAGTGTGGATTCAGAAATAGAGGAGATCAAGTGAAAGTCGAAGATAAACAATTAACAAATCTCCTAGTTACTCATACAAGGGAAGCAGAGAAGTTGATGGATCTACTGAACCCACTGTATGACACAGAGGCTGAGTTTACACAGGCAGCCCAATTCTGATCTTTTTCCAGTAATTGGTCTTTTGACCAGTCAGATCAGCTCTTTTGCCAATAATTGGTCAAAAGATCAGAATTGCCTGTGTAAAGGCAGTAATACTTTTATTTAGTTGAACAATGCTTAGCCAGCAACACCACTCACCATATCACCTTGAGGTTGATGAAGACCAAAAGCTGTCATTGCCCCTGACAGGTCTCACACTCTTTTGACCCTTAGCCATCGCTAAGGTCGCAGCTGCAGTAAAAATGTCAAGCAAGCCACCCAAGTGTCTGATAGGAAATAAGGAAATGACTGCAATACACACACTGTACTATAGCTACAGCCATTTGCTAAGTAAGCATATAGTAGTAACATATTACACATTACATATAGGAGCATAGTACATATAGTATATTGTATTTGTCCCATGTGTCGAATACAACAGGTGTAGTAGACCTTCCTGTGAGATGCTTACTTACAAGCCCTTAACCAACAATGCAATTTTAAGAAAATACATTTAAAAAAAGTAAGAGATAAGAATAACAAATGATTAAAGAGCAGCAGTAAATAACAATATTTACTATAATTGCTATATACAGGGGGTGAGTGGCGGATGTGTTGTTACCTACCCTTATCACCTGGGGGTGGACGGTCAGGATGTCCAGGATCCAGTTGCAGAGGGTGGTGTTTAGTCACAGGGTCCGTAGCTTAGTGATGAGCTTTGAGGGCACTATGGTTGAGCTGAGCTGTAGTTAATGAATAGCATTCTCACATAGGTGTTTATTTTGTCCAGGTGTGAAAGGGCAGTGTGGAGTGCAATTGAGATTGTATCATCTATGGATATGTTGGTGCGGTATGCAGTTTGGAGTGGGTCTAAGATTTCTGGGATAGTGGTGTTGATGCGAGCCATTACCAGCCTTTCAAAGCATTCCATGGCTACAGACGTGAGTGCTACGGGTCGGTTACCTTAGACAGGTTACCTTAGTGTTCTTGGGCACAGGGACTATGGTGGTCTCTGGCTGTGGAGAGCGTGATCACACAGTCGTCCAGAACAGCTGGTGCTCTCATGCGTGTTTCAGTGTTACTTGCCTCGAAGCTAGCTTATAAGTTATTTAGCTCCTCTGGTAGGATCGTATCACTGAGCAGCTCTCGGCTGTGCTTCCCTTTGTATTCTGTAATAGTTTGCAGGCCCTGCCACATCCAATGAGTGTTGGAGCCGGTGTAGTACGATTCGATCTTAGTCCTGTATTGACACTTTGCCTGTTTGATAGTTCATCGGAGGGCATAGCGGGATTTCTTATAAGCTTCCGGGTTAGAGTCCCGCTCCTTGAAAGTGGCAGCTCTACCCTTTAGCTCAGTGCAAATGTTGCTTGTAATCCATGGCTTCTGGTTGGGGTATGTACGTACAGCCACTGTGGGTACGACATTCTCTATGCACTTATTGATAAAGCCAGTGACTGATGTGATGTACTCCACAATGCCACCTGAAGAATCCCAGAACATTTTCTAGTCTGTGCTAGCAAAACAGTCCGGTAGTTTAGCATCTGCTTCATATGACCACTTTTTTTATAGACCGAGTCACTGGTGCGTCCTGCTTTAATTTTTGCTTGTAAGCAGGAGGATAGAATTACGGTCAGATTTGCCAAATGGAGGGCGAGGGAGAGCTTTGTGTGTGGAGTAAAGGTGGTCTACAATTGTTTCCCTCTGGTTGCACATTTAACATGCTGATAGAAATGAGATAGAACTGTTTTAAGTTCCCTGCATTGAAGTCCCCGGCATCTAGGAGCGCCGCCTCTGGATGAGCATTTTCCTGTTTGCTTATGGCGATATACAGCTCATTGATTGCGTTTTTAGTGCCAGCATCGGTCTGTGGTGGTATGTAGACAGCTACAAAAAATACAGATGAAAACTCTCGGTAGATAGTGTGATCTACAGCTTATCATGAGTTGCTCTACCTCAGGCGAGCAAAACCTAGAGACGTCCTTAGATATTGTGCACCAGCTGTTGTTTATATAAATGCATAGGCCTCGGTCCCGTGTCTTAACAATGTTGTCATTCAGCCACGACTCGGTGAAACATAAGATATTACAGTTTTTAATGTTCCGTTGGTAGGATAAACGTGCTTTCAGTTCGTCCCATTTATTTTCCAGCGATTGAACATTAGCTAGCATGATGGTGGGCAGGTTAGCCACTTGTTGCCTGATCCTCACAAGGCACCCTCATCTCTTTCCGCAAAATCTCAGTTTCCTTCTCCAGCGAATAACGGGGATCTGGGCCTGGTCGGGTGTCTCCCTCCCGTCCGACTCACTGAAGAAGAAATCTTCGTAGAGTTTTAGGTGAGCAATCGCAGTTCTGATGTCCAGAAGCTCTTTTCGGTCATAAGAGATGGTAGCAGCAACATTATGTACAAAACAAGTTACGAACAACAGGAAAAACAAACAAAATAGCATGGTTGGTTAAGAGTCGATTACATATAGTAACATATTACATATAGTAGCACATTTCATATATCAACAAATAACATTTGGTAACACATTACATACTGTATAGTAACATATTACATATACTAACATATTACACATAGGAGCACATTACATATAGTTACACATTTTTCCCAGTTTTCCTGTTTCTAAAAGCTGTTCAATGGAGTGCCTATCATACTTACTTGCCTTTCCTCTGCCCCTCACAATGATTGTATTGATCACAAATCAGTCCATCCCCACCACCATGATAATCAGATCCATTGCACACTCTACAGATGTTCTGGTAGTGACGATAAAAACAAGGAAATAAATCATCTGACATTGTCTTTTTAAAGAGCATCCACTGACAATTAATTAATTAAAACATGAGACTCTCTTCAGTCCATTAATTAATTAATTAATTCGAACAGACTCACATTAATTTATACAAGTGAATGTAACTGTGGCATTTAGTTAATGTGGCGCACCATAGCGTGGCTAACTCAGTCATCCAAATCTCGTATTCTCTTTCTGTTCACATTGTTCCCAAGACTGCAATGCACCTGTGTTTTAGGGGTTGCCGCAGTGTGTAGGAAGGAGAATCCTAGATGTGAGAAAGTGCAGGAGGGAATGAGATGAAGGAATGTGTAGTATCGGTGGACAAAGTTGTGTATGTAAACTGTTGGTTGCCCATGGGGCTGGAGATCGGAGGTGTCTGGTGAGACAAAGCCAGGTTGAGGTCAGTGATTAACATTAGTACAGAAAGTGTCATATGCTGAAGAAGTGAAGAGAGAGGTAGAGGAAGATGTGTACATGACAAGGTTGCTGTGAGTAGGCAGAGACCAATAAAGAGGGATAAGAAGAATATGTGTTTCAGTGAGGTGGGTTTCTTGGCATTTATAGCCATGGTTGTCAACTGTACTACGGAAATGGAACACAAGTCACAGAAAATAGAGGTTGTGGTGGCAGCTGTAGAGAAGTACTTGGGATTGCGAGGTTTTACTGCAGAAGACTTGCAGGGATGTTGAGTGGTAGTGTTCTGTCCTCTTAGACCGTTGGCCTGGAGTAGGATTAGATAAGGTTAAATTGTGGAATGGGGTGGTGTTTTTTTTTAGTGAGAGCTAATAGTTGCCAGGGTAATTTTCCTTTTCCCCCAATTTTGTATTACCGTAAGTTAATGTAGGTAGTCCGTGACTGAGCTCAAACTCCAGTACAGTAGGTGGCGGTGTATGCACCTAAAAGTTGGATGCGGTCAGCCAACCCAATCTCAAAGAAGAATAAGCAAGACTACATTTCCTATGTTTTGAGCAACACTGAAGAAGAGCTCCGCAGAGTGCGCAGAGAAGGTAAGCTACTGTATGTTTATTCTCTGTACAATAGGGGCAGAGTAGGATGCTAGATAACCCCATGTGAGTTATTTAGCTTTCTACAGCATCACAACAGTAAATTAGGGTATTCTAAGATGTTTGACACATTGTCATCCTGAAGTAAATCACGTATTAACTGTTTAATTAGCTGGCGCTGGTTATAACACTTGTAAACGGTTTCATCCAAAGACTAGCAACTACTATACATAGATCGCTAGCATGGAACATGTCTAACAGCTGCCAGTTCAGTGCCTTGATGTCAAGGGCTAAATTGTTCAACTAGTTAACTGCTCTGCTGGTGGTGGCTAGCTCAGTTAGCGTCTTTGTTACAACGTTAGCAAGACCAATCGACATTCTGATGTTAGTTAGCTTGCAATACTCCCTTGCCATATCCTCAAATGTAAGACGCATTTGATCAAATGGCATGTAACTAGTGTTGGAACACTATCATGGATACAACCAGAACTACTATTTGATGCAGTTTACAGTTAGTTAGCTTGTAAACACAAGACTAACTGAACATCTAGCAATGTGTGTACTATGAGCTCCTTTGTCTGGCTCTCTGTGTAGTTCCAGGCCTCTTCATTGTTGACTTTCCTCATTACTATGTGAAGCGACTAGGGCCTTCTAATGCTCGGCCCCTGCTATGTTGTGCCAGCTATTCACTGTGTTGTTACTTGTGTGTCAGTGTTGCCAAAGTCACACACACATTCCCTTATCTCTGGCACTCTGAATAAGGTCACAGCTGAATCAACTGTCAGAGGACGTTTGACCAGTGACCACCAACGCCCCAAGACGACAACAACAACACATAATTGGTAAGAAAAGAGCATTTCCACTGCTTCCCCTGCCTGCATTGACGACTGCATCTCCCAAACTTATCTGGTAGGCATGGTGAACATGTGTTAATCATGTGGATGGTATTTATTATTTTTAACTCCTTTTTCGCCCCAATTTTGTGATATCCAATTGGTATATTGGTGAGAGGTTTCCTTAGTCTTGTCCCATCTCTGCAACTCCCGTATGGGAGAGGCGAACGTCAAGAACCATGCGTCCTCCAAAACACGATGCTGGCAAGCCGTACTGCTTCTTGACACACTGCTTGCTTAACCCTGAAGCTAGCCACAACAATGTGTTGGAGGAAACACCGTACAACTGGCAACCATGTCAGTGTGCATGCGCCCGGCCCGCCACAGGAGTCGCTAGAGAGTGATGGGACAAGGACATCCCGGCCGGCCAAACCCTTCCCTGTCCCGCGCGACGCTGGGCCAGTTGTGCGCCTCTTCACGGGTCTCCCGGTCGCAGCTGGATCGAACCCGGGTCTGTAGTGATGTCTCAAGCACGGCGATGCAGGGCATTAAACCGCTGCACCACTCGGGAGGTTTCTCATGTGGACTTGAAGTGGATTGGACCTGATATCATAAGGCACAGAAGCTACTCATAATTGTCATATTTATTGTGGTAGGCTGCTCCTGTTACTGAAGTGACACTGATCTGAAAAATCTCAGGTGTTTCTGTAGAGCTTATTCTATAGATCTAGCCTAACCTGTGTTTGGACTGATGTTCTGCTGGTCATAACTAGGCTACGTGTCAACAAGATATTGGATGGAGAGTCTCTGTATCAAATGCTGCTGTTCTGTTTAGGCTCTCTTCTCCTAAATGTAGAGAGATGTTTGAATTGGGTTTTACTGTCATTAGGATATTAACGCGTTATATCATATACCCAATCTTTTGTTTACACCATGAAGACGGTGTAGTATTAGGCTAAATGCAGAATAATATAGTCTTACTTGCAGAATAATAATGAACAAAATCTTTTGGCCCGCAGCAGAATAGAGCAGTAGACCCACCCACATTAGCCTAAGCGCTCTTTTGCCTCTGTGCAAGGTTTTCTTGGTAATCTTGGCACATGAGACATGTTCAGGCAGCAATAACAAAGGGTACTGATTTGTGTGGCCAGATGTTCATTTCATGGACCCTTCTTGATGTTTTAATGAATGTGGCTTTAGTAAATAGTTGAGTTAATTACATATCCAATTTATTTGACTTATTATGACTAATAAGGATGGTTTGGGTTGTCACCCTCAAAGATGTAGGCTATGCTTAAACCCTACCATACTAAGTTTATACAGGCATGAGCCGAGGATTCATCAGAAAATATATATATGCTGTTTGCTATGTTGTATCTGATATGATATGTTGTGCTGGGTTTGCACTAATTAAGCAATTTTGTCTACTTGCACTGTCACGGACCCAATTATAAACTGGGTGGTTTGAGCTCTGAATGCTGATTGGCTTAAAGCCGTGGTATATCAGACCATATAACACGTGTGTGATATGACAAAACATCTTTACTGTTCTAATTACGTTGGTAACCAGTTTATAATAGCAATAAAGCACCTTGGGGCTTTGTGGTATATAGCCAATATACCACAGCTAAGGGCTGTATCCAGGCACTCCGCGTTGCGTCGTGCATAAGAGCAGCACTTAGCAATGGTATATTGACCATATACCACACCCCCTCGTGCCTTATTGCTTAAATAGAATGTAAATGCCATCTAGAATGTAGAGATCCCTTGCTAGCAGGCAGACTGGTGCATGTGGTTACCATGACGATGAAAATAATCAAACAGCTCTGTCAGGGATAGCTAGCTAGCTACCTTGTCAAAACAGCAATCATTACATTTGTTTATTTTCAGTAATCTGCATTTATGCCCATTGCAAGCATTGTTATGATACTTACAATACTATGTTAGCTATTATACAGAGAGAAAAATGTTTCACGGTGGTGGCATTATTTTTTACTTACTAACTTAAGTTAGCTAGCTAAATTTACTGTTCTATGGTTCTGCTTTCTAACTTGGCTAATGTTATGTAAAGTGTTTTTCTGCCTTGTTGTTCTTAAATGTTAGGTTTACCTTGTTATTGTTTGGAGTTAAGAAATATTTCCTTTCTGTATTTTCAGTTTCAGAAAAAAAGCAACACCTCTCTTAAGGATTTGTTGGGCTACTGTTTATGCTAGCTGTCAAACGGTACACCAGAATACAGCGTGGACAGCATACCCATAGTCAGAGGAGCATGTTGGGCTACTGTTTATGCTAGCTGTCAAACGGTACACCAGAACACAGCGTGGACAGCATACCCATAGTCAGAGGAGCATGTTGGGCTACTGTTTATGCTAGCTGTCAAACGGTACACCAGAACACAGCGTGGACAGCATACCCATAGTCAGAGGAGCATGTTGGGCTACTGTTTATGCTAGCTGTCAAACGGTACACCAGAACACAGCGTGGACAGCATACCCATAGTCAGAGGAGCATGTTGGGCTACTGTTTATGCTAGCTGTCAAACGGTACACTGTCAGAACACAGCGTGGACAGCATACCCATAGTCAGAGGAGCATGTTGGGCTACTGTTTATGCTAGCTGTCAAACGGTACACCAGAACACAGCGTGGACAGCATACCCATAGTCAGAGGAGCATGTTGGGCTACTGTTTATGCTAGCTGTCAAACGGTACACCAGAACACAGCGTGGACAGCATACCCATAGTCCCATAGAGGGAGCATGTTGGGCTACTGTTTATGCTAGCTGTCAAACGGTACACCAGAACACAGCGTGGACAGCATACCCATAGTCAGAGGAGCATGTTGGGCTACTGTTTATGCTAGCTGTCAAACGGTACACCAGAACACAGCGTGGACAGCATACCCATAGTCAGAGGAGCATGTTGGGCTACTGTTTATGCTAGCTGTCAAACGGTACACCAGAACACAGCGTGGACAGCATACCCATAGTCAGAGGAGCATGTTGGGCTACTGTTTATGCTAGCTGTCAAACACCAGAACACAGCGTGGACAGCATACCCAGTCAGAGGAGCATGTTGGGCTACTGTTTATGCTAGCTGTCAAACGGTACAGAACACAGCGTGGACAGCATACCCATAGTCAGAGGAGCATGTTGGGCTACTGTTTATGCTAGCTGTCAAACGGTACACCAGAACACAGCGTGGACAGCATACCCATAGTCAGAGGAGCATGTTGGGCTACTGTTTATGCTAGCTGTCAAACGGTACACCAGAACACAGCGTGGACAGCATACCCATAGTCAGAGGAGCATGTTGGGCTACTGTTTATGCTAGCTGTCAAACGGTACACCAGAACACAGCGTGGACAGCATACCCATAGTCAGAGGAGCATGCTAGCTGATCCCATAGACTTTCAGTCATTACACTCACGCTAGTTGGCAATTGCTCCATTAACACTAATTACCTTCAACTTCATTGAAACTGCATGCAGAGACATACAAATGATATCCATGAGTTCATCTGACTGGGTAAATGGAAACAATTGATAAGTTGTCAAAATCTCCAACTATCCCTTAAGACTCTATTGTCATGGACATTTGGGCTTCTGTTTACAAAAGCACTACTTATCTATCTATCTATCTATCTGCACATACTGTATCTAGGCCATGTGGCTCTCATGTAGGCTACCCCACCCACTCAATAGTGAGTCAGTTTTGAATATGTGGGTCTTGTTTTGGTGTTCTGTCTTTGGCAGAGACTGGCAAAGACTGTCTGTCTGAGTGACGGGACCAAGCTGTCTGCAGAAAAGATGGAGGACTCTGTGAAGGCGGAGAGTGTCGCCGATGGAGGAGGCCTGGTGAATGCAGAGAAAGAGCCAGAAGACACTCTCAGGTATAGACATCTGGGATGGTCTAACTTCACTTCAGTGCTATTTCTGAAAATGGATGGGGGCTGGGCAGTTTCTGGAAGTGAGAGGTTTCCTCTCTCAAGTGTATGTTTGAGTGCCAGGGTGTGGGCATGGTATGTTTCAGTTCTGTCAGATTTGGTCTGTCTCTCTTATTTCTGAGGAGAGTTAAACACAATGGGCTTGTTTCCCGGACACAGATTAAACCTTCTCCTGGAGTAAAAAGCATGCTCAATGGAGAATAGGCTACATTGAAAGTGTTGTTTCTTCTTCTCCAGAACTAGGATTAATCTGGGTTTGGGAAGCCAGCCCTATGGGTCATGTAGTTAGTGTGTGCCTCTAGTTTCCCATGCGGTGTCAGCCAGTGTGCCCTCCCCACAGCCCCACAGACCTTTCTGAACTGCTGGCTGCCGGGACCAAAGAGGTTCACGAGAAGGCGGAGAACACCCAGTTTGTCAAGGACTTCCTCAGGGGGCGCATCCGCAAGGAGCTCTTCAAGGTCAGTCTGGAGAATAGAGCAGCCACTTAAGTCTTTTCTGAGACTTAGTACTGCTGCATTCACTGTCTTGAACATTATGCATCATCTGATTTATCCACAGCAGTCAGTTAAGGGTGTAGGCTTTTTGATCTAACTTTGACATCCTCACTTTGCAAACACTTTGAAAGATATTACTGTCAAGAATCATGATGGGTCTTTCAGCACCACTGGTAATGAACAACCACTGTACTGAACAACAATATCTTGTAAGGCTTTAAAGAACATGAAGTGCTTTGACATCCTCACTTTGTGAGACTTTGCCAGGATACAGAAAGGGATGTATCTTGAAAACGTGAATGTTGACACACACATAGTATTTGAGGGACTGTCAAACATGGATTAATGAAAAATATTTGCACCTAAAATGTTTGTTTTGTGGTAAAATTCTGCATCTCTCTCTCGCTCAGCTGGGTGATGTGGCCCTCTACTACACCTACGAGGCGATGGAGGAGGAGATTGAGAGGAACAAGGATCATCCTGACTTCTCCCCGCTCTACTTCCCAGAGCTGAATAGACGTGACGCCCTGTCCCGCGACCTGGACTACTTCTATGGTGAGGACTGGCGGGAGCGGGTCAGCTGCTCGCCAGCCACGCAACGCTACGTGGAACGCATCCATCAGGTGAGTAACCCAGAGGTTAGAGAGGTGGACCGGTAACCAGAAGGTCGCTGGTTCAAGTCCCAGGCTGGACGATGATAAAAGTGGGGGCTGAACTGGCTACTGGAGGGCTGCTGGTTTCAGATTCACATTACCACCATCCACTACCATTGTGCCTTTATGCAAGGCACTTCAGACCTAACGCTACTCCATGGGTGCTGCACTGTGACTCCCTGTGCTGCTTCAATCCTCTGGTGTGCGTGTGTGTGGAGTCCAGGGGAGGTTGACAATACCAGAAGCCAGTGAAGTTGTATTTGTATTTAGGTGGGTCAGGAAGAGCCGGTCTTGCTGGTGGCCCATGCCTACACCCGTTACATGGGCGACCTGTCTGGGGGCCAGGTGCTGAAGAAGGTGGCCCAGCGGGCGCTGAAGTTGCCATTGACGGGCGAGGGCGTCTACTTCTACCAGTTTGACGGCATCCACAGCGCCAAGGCCTTCAAGCAGCTGTACCGGAGCCGGATGAATGAGCTGGAGCTGGACATGGCCACCAAGGACAGGCTGGTGGCGGAGGCCGTGCTGGCCTTTCAGTTCAACATGGAGGTGAGGAAGGGGAAGGGAAGATAGAGCTGGGGTTGATTAAAGAGTGAGACTGTTGCACCTACTGGTGGGGTGGGGTCTTCCAGTAAACAGAGATTGCTGCACTTACTGGTGTGGTGGGTCTTCCAGTAAATGGAGATTGCTGCACTTACTGGTGTGGTGGGTCTTCCAGTAAACGGAGACTGTTGCACCTACTGGTGGGGTCTTCCAGTAAACGGAGATTGCTGCACTTACTGGTGTGGTGGGTCTTCCAGTAAACAGAGACTGTTGCACCTACTGGTGGGGTGGGGTCTTCCAGTAAACGGAGACTGCTGCACCTGCTGGTGTGGTGGGTCTTCCAGTAAATGGAGACTGCTGCACCTGCTGGTGTGGTGGGTCTTCCAGTAAATGGTGGGTCTTCTAATAATTCCTTCTAGGTGATGGCTGGAAATATTGCCATCTCATATCTGTGGGTCCTTGAGTGGCGCAGCGGTCTATGGAAGGTACTGTATCGCAGTGTTAGAGGCGTCACTACATGCCCGGGTTCGATCTCGGACGGTATCACAACCGGTCGTGATCGGGAGTCCCATAGGGCGCTGCACAATTGGCCCAGCGTCGTCCGGGTTAGGGCAGGGTTAGACCGTCATTGTAAATAAGAATTTGTTATTGCCTGATTTGCCTAGTTAAATAAAAATAGATGTTTTGTTTTCAGAGGAAGCCAGGCCGCATTAGTTTAGTCTCTGAGGTAGGCCGCGGTCGTTTAGTCTCTGAGGTAGGCCGCGGTCGTTTAGTCTCTGAGGTAGGCCGCGGTCGTTTAGTCTCTGAGGTTTAGTCTCTGAGGTAGGCCGCGTCTCTGAGGTAGGCCGTCGTTTAGTCTCTGAGGTAGGTAGGCCGCGGTCGTTTAGTCTCTGAGGTAGGCCGCGGTCGTTTAGTCTCTGAGGTAGGCCGCGGTCGTTTAGTCTCTGAGGTAGGCCGCGGTCGTTTAGTCTCCGAGGTAGGCCGCGGTCGTTTAGTCTCTGAGGTAGGCCGCGGTCGTTTAGTCTCCGAGGTAGGCCGCGGTCGTTTAGTCTCCGAGGTAGGCCGCGGTCGTTTAGTCTCCGAGGTAGGCCGCGGTCGTTTAGTCTCTGGCCGCGGTAGGCTCGGTAGGTCGTTTCTCCGAGTCTCTCTGAGGTAGGCCGCGGTCTCTGAGGTAGGCCGCGGTCGTTTAGTCTCTGAGGTAGGCCGCGGTCGTTTAGTCTCTGAGGTAGGCCGCGGTCGTTTAGTTGCATTTGTCAGTATTGTATAATTGAATGAATCATTTAAGCTCAGTAACCAGGCACTGTATTGATCCTGTCTTTGGAGATAAGTCTTGTGCCCAGGGAAAATTAGAGTCTTTGGCCAACAGCAGATGGTTGGATTTGTGCTTATCACCGTAACCACTCTGCTAACTGGTTCTGAGAGCGTAGCCAGACAATGTGCCATCTATCATATTTCAAGTGCTCAGATATGATCATTAATTCACTTCCTCACATCTGGCTTCTGATTACATTACATGAATGTCAGATGTTGAACTTGATCTTATTACGGTTCTGCATCATGGACATTTCTTTGACCAGTGGCACCTCCTTAAGTTAAATATCACTCCTTTCACTCACCCACCGACCCAGTCACATTGTGAAACTGTTTGTGCTAAACTCTGGGTCAACACAATTCAGCTTACTGTTTCAGTTCAGAGATTGTGTTCATCAGGACACACAATATCAAACTGTTCCAAAGTGTTGTGAAAAATAAGCTTTCCTTATTGGACCTTTTCAGATGGTACCTCCCTGTTTAACCTTTTGTTCTGTTTGTGCTGAGTGAAAATGAACCAGTTGTAATCCCCTGTGTTTGGTGTCAGGTATTTGATGAGCTAGAGGAGATGGGTAAGGATATCCAGGAGGAGGTCATGGACGCGGGCATGCCCGTTCACGGGGCCCATGGGACCGGAGGAGACATCAACAAATGCCCCTACTACGCCGCACAAATGGGTACGCTGACACACAACTCCTGTAGGCTCTGTCTGGAAACAAAGTGATTTGATCCAGAAAACCACCTGAAAGAAAGAATTGTTGTGCCATGTTAGCAATACGTGGGCATTTAGAACCACAATACCCTTACCACACTGTCTGGCTGGCTTGGAAATGTGCTTTTCACATTGTCCTTTCCAGCATGGCTCCAGCATCTACGGTGGCTCCCTAACCAGGCCAGTGCAGTACTGCTTGACCTGGCTTAGTGGTGTTAAAAATGGTATGAGTGTTTCACATGGTAATGTGGGAGGTTTGCTGACTGTGTTCTTTGTCCCCTGTCTATCTCAGCGGCCAGTGGGGGCTCGGCGTACTTCGGTCAGCTGGCCATGGCCGTCCTCAGACACCCCACAGGCCAGGTCCTATTCGCCGCCTGGGTCGCCGCCCTCGCCGGATTGGCTGCGTGGTACTTCATGTGATCCGACCCACAGCCAATTGTTGGCTGTTCTGCAGGAAAGAAGGAAGAAAAACAGGGAGGGAAGACGAGAAGAATTGTTTTCTGAACGTTTGGATGAGAACCCATCCGTACCCAGACCTTGTAACCTTCCCTCCTCCTCTCCTCTAATTTTCTCTCTCTACTACCTCTCTCTCACTCTCCCTCCATCCTGTATCTTCTCAGTATGGTTGGTCATATTTGTAGCTCTTAGTACCAGTTTAGAGCCATTTTTTAAAATTCAAACCTGTTATAGCATTTATTTCTTCTTGAGATGACAGTTGATCTTACTTGTTTAGATTATAGTGTGATTTGTTGTCAGGTTGAAGTCTCTTTAATAATCCCAAACAATTGTATTATGGAGTGATTCAATAGAGTTGGAGGGAAAAAACAGCTATCCTGCTATGACAAAAAAGCCTTTGTGGATTTTGACACTTATGTTGCCATGGTGATTTGAAGGACTATATTCTGCTGTCTCCTGGGTGTCCTCACAATCAGTCCATCAAACCAAAATGTAATCTTGAAAATATTAGAGCAGTGAGCCTTTGCTTGAAGTGGACTGAATTAGGTGCCGGTACTTTTTTATTTAGGTGGTGGAACTGAACAAGTAGAGCATTTGAGGTGCTGGCACTCCGTAGCGGTGAGCACCAGCACAACTCAAACACTGCTGAGCCAGAAACAGTCAAAGTAACACGTTCTATGCATATGTTAATATGCAGATCTGGCAAAGTGTAGGAGTATTTCTGTAGGGCAGACTACTATCTCTTTGTGTGAGTAGGTTGAGCGACATCTTTTAAAGTTTGTATTAATGGTTATGGGGTGATACTCTCTTGGGAGTAGTCCCAAGATTTGGTTACGGACAGCACAGGCTAACTGACAGCAAGGGCACACTTTTTTTAGAAAGGTCTAGACTTTAAAATGTTGCCAACGGTTGTCACACATCACAATGTATTATTTTTCTCTTCTCTCCAAATGAACGCAGGCAGAAAATTCCAACCTCCTGTGAAAAGCACAGACAGTGAGTGAGTGGCAGGATGGACACTTAGTTCTTGTTTTAGGATGGACGAGCAATATTACTATTCATCATTTCTGAAGTGTATTTCTTTGTTTTATGCTATGTTGGACTTAGTTATCTAGTGCTGTCCAGTTCCTTGTCCTTTGCTTGGCACTCAGGCAGTCTAGAGAGGAGCAGAGTGTCTGAAAACGGACACATCCGTCCTGGAAACGTGTATAAAGTTGATTTTCAGTATTGTTCTAGGCCTATGAACACCAGGTAGAGGCAGCGAATAGAGCAGCTAGTGTAATGGTCTGGGAGATGGGGCAGGACAGGTGAGATGGGGTTAGATTGGTGAAGACAAGGCACCTCATCAGTCTGAATGGATAACATTGAAGACTTGAAAGCTATGCACCAACCTGATGAGGTTGATCCATCGTTGTTTGGTTGTGGAGAACAATGTGTTGTGCAGGTGACCATAGGTTTGTATCTGAGGAAATATAAGGGCAATACAGTATTTAGCAGATCCTTTTCAGGATTCACACTGACATCAACATTACATTCCTTGATTTGTTTGTAGTTTTAACATTGAAGACAGCAGTTTGCGTTGTATTCTATGCTTTCGCTTGAAGGTGGAGAAGTTGTTAAAGGCCAGAATGCTGAATACCAAAGGTCAAGTTGCTGACATGACATTATCTCGGTTCATTATAAACAGGTTCTATGCTGTGTGTTCAGGTCTGTGGTTCTCTCCTATCCATCTCTGGTGTATTTCCTTGAATTCTTTGCAGGTGTTAGATGACGTATTATGTGTTCAGTAGTCCTTCCTCCATCTGAGGTATTAACCAAACAGAATGAAACCGGGATTATCTTAATTAGTCCAATAAGAAATGTTTGATTTCCGTGGTAAAACATGTTGCCCTAATGAACATGACCCAGGTGTAGTTATGGCTGTCCAGACCAGTCCAGAGCCTCATTAGTCATGTACGTGTTGGGTCTCAGGTTCATGTTAATGAAATTATATACTTAAGAAACATTGCAAGACTTGTCATATTTTAGTTCAATGTAAATGCAATTGTAGTATTTGTTTTCAGGGGATGGAACTGTTGCAGTATTTAGAACATGTTGAAGGAGTTCTGGAATGACCAGACTTGGGTTGTGTTCATTAGGCACTAAACAGAAGAAGACTGAAATATGGAGGGACTAACTGGACTTGTCCAATTAAACTCTTCTGAAAGGTGGGCCCTAATGAACACGACCCATAATCTCAGGTGTCGAGGTGTGAGTGTTGTTGGCGATGGACTAATGGAAGCCTAGTGATCTCAGTGAGTGCTTGACAGACACACGTTGCGTGACTCTTTCTTGCCTTGTCGGCTGTAATAGAAAGCAAACAGTAACCGTATTATCAAACCCATTAGTCTTGTACAGTAAGTACACTGCAATCTAACTCAAGCTTTATCAGTGACTGACGATTTACTACAAATGTCACTGGTCTCATTTTGTGAAAGAAAATCACAGGAATACATTGTAGTAAAATAAATGGTTGAATTTCCTGTATACTTTTGTCATTATTTTCCCTGTTTTAATACATTCCTTGTGTTACTAAGATACACATATCCAACTGCTAACAGATCTGTGCTTAGTAATGTCACTTGCAATTCAGCTCAGTTATTACTTGAAGTATTAGACCAGGGTCATTGGGCCGTTCTCCAGTAGTTTAGTATTTCCACTGTTCACATCTGGCAGCAAGACAAACAATTCATTTAGATTTCACTTTAATTATAGATGTTATTTACTTCTCTAACATGACACATTGGTATGATTGCAATATCAACAGCTCTGTATTTACAAATATAACGAGGCAGAATGGAGGTACATGAAAGTGTGCTGCTTTGAGTGAATTCTCAGATTCATCAAGAGAGAAGGGGTTGATGAGGAGCAGAGTAAGAGGGAAGAGGTCCAGCCACATCTGATCCAACTGGTTTGAGTCATGCCCATCCTGGATGACTGGGTTCTCAGACCCAAATGCATCTCCACACACATGACTTTTTTTTTAATGTAACAGAAAGGTATATTAGCCATTCAACTTCCCCTATCTCACGAATGCTGTTACTAGGTTGGTACAACTCGTTGCAGTGGCTTGCTAGATAGGAAGCAGAGTTAACTTTACAGAACAAACGTATTACACATTAAGAAATCAGGAGGATCTCAACCAAAACAAAGCTCCTTATTGCAGCACAGGCCTTTTAAATTAAATGGATTTTCTATTCTTATACCCTAAGTGTACAAACCATTAGGAATAACTTCTTTCCATGACAGACTGACCAGGTGAAAGCTATGATCCCTTATTAATGACACTTCAGTGTAGATGAAGGGGAGGAGACAGGTTAAAGAAGGAAGTTTAAGCTTTGAGACCAGACTTGTATTGTGTGTGTACCATTCAGAGTGAATGGGCAAGACAAAAGATTGAAATGCCTTTGAACAGGGTATGATAGTAGGTATCAGGCGCACCAGTTTGAGTGTCAAACTGCAGTGTTGCTGGGGTTTTCCACAGTTTCCTGTGTGTATCAAGAATGGTCCACCACCCAAAGGACATCCAGCCAACTTGACACAACTGTGGGAAGCATTGGAGTCAACATGGACCAGCATCCCTGTGGAACGCATGACACATTGTGGAGGCTGTTCTGAGGGAAAAAGGGGGTGCAACTCAATATTATGGAGGTGTCTAATGGTCTGTTTTGTATATCCATGTTTTTTTTAGCCATCACTGGCAACAGTGCATTCCTCAAAGACAGCAGACAGACCATACATTATGAGTGACTGCGCTGCTATCACACGGTTAGGAATCTGATGGACAGGAACATTAGGAAAATCTATGGAATACCCTGTTAAATTTGCCGCCCCGTTCGCTTTACGTACGGATCACGTACCCCAATCTTTTGAACATGTGGTCATTTAAGATGTAGAATTATATTTGTGGATGAATTTACTTCTGCCCGATGCCTTTTATGATATGCTTGAAGACCATTGCGCAACATTTTTGCACATTTAACACCATCCAAAAAACTACAAGCCTAAGAGGCAGTCACTTCCTGGTACTTCCAGAGCATATTTCCTCTTGGATTTGGGTTTTAGGCAGCAGGTATGAGTTATGACCACATTCTGTTTGAGTCTGTTTCAGTCCATTGTCTTCCACTGCTATGGAACTGATCAAGGATGAAAGGAGATCTGTGAAGGTAGATCTGGGGTAACCGGTCTTGTCCAGTGCCAGAGTAGGATACAGTAGACATCATCCCTCCAACACTCTCCCACCACCTGTCCCCATATCTGGTCTCGCCTTGCGGCTGTCTTCTAAGGGCATCATCTCTCTACCCTCGGACACTCGCCTCAGTTCCCAGTGGACCTTTTACCTTTCAGTATAAAAAAAAGAACCAGAATTACTGCATGTGTTTTCAAAACCAGCATATGACAAACTGTCCCTCCACCCATTGAAAGTGACAGCAAAACATTGATTTGAATTGGGATGTCTTTTCTAGTAAATATATTTATATGGTTAAACAATTGTGTGCATGCATGACCAGAAGTACGTGGACTCCTGCTTGTCGAAAAATCTCATTCCAAAATGTGGGCATTAATATGGACTTGGTCCCCCTTTGCTGCTATAACAGCCTCCACTTGTCTGGGAAGGCTTTCCATTAGATTTTGAAACATTTCTGCAGGGACTTTCAGCCATAAGAGCATTAGTGAGGTCAGGTACTGATGATGATGGGCGATTAGGCCAGGCTTTCTAATTCATCTCATAGGTATTTGATGGAGTTGAGGTCAGGGCTCTATGCAGGCCAGTCAAGTTCTTCCACACCGATCTCAACAAACCATTTCTGTATGGACCTTGCTTTGTGGACAGGGGCATTGTCATGCTGAAACAGGAAAGGGCCTTCCCCAAACTGTTGCCACAAAGTTGGAAGCACAGAATGGTCTAGAATGTCATTGCATGCGGTAGCGTTAACATTTCCCTTCACAGAAACTCAGGGGTCGAGCCTGAACCATCACAAACAGCCCCAGACCATAATTCCTCCTCCACCAGACTTTACAGTTGGCACTATGCATTTGGGTAGGGAGTGTTCTCCTGGCATCCGCCAAATCCAGATTCGTCCATTGGACTGCCAGATGGTGAAGTATGACTCATCACTACAGAGAACGCGTTTCCACTGCTCCAGAATCCAATGGTGGCATGCTTTACACCACTCCAGCTGACGCTTGGCATTGCTTGTGTGGTGATCTTAGGCTTGTCTGCTCAGCCATGGAAACCCTTTTCAGGAAGCTCCCGATGAACAGTTATTGTGCTGACGTTGCTTCTAGAGGCAGTTTGGAACTAGTAGTGAGTGTTGCAACCGAGGACAGACGAGCTTGTGTGGCCTACCACTTCGCGGCTGAGCCGTTGTTGCTCCTTGACATTTCCACTTCACAATAACAGCACTTACAGTTGACCGGGGTAGCTCTAGTAGGGCACAAATTTTACGAACTGACCTGTTGGATATGTGGCATCCTATGACGGTGCCACGTTGAAAGTCCCTGAGCTCTTCAGTAAGGCCAGTCTGTCTTCTGCCAATGTTGTCTATGAAGATTGCATGGCTGTGTGCTCGATTTTATACATCTGTCAGCAACGGGTGTCTCAAATAGCCGAATCAACTAATTTGAAGGAGTGTCCACATACTTTAGTATGTATGTAGTGTATGTATGCACTCAACTTTATACAGATGACAGTCACAAACCAGCTGACTGACAAACGGTGTGCCACGAACCAGTGTGTTCCGGAAACAGTTTATCCCACATATGCATGTGCACAAGTGGCAAAGGCAACATCATGACTAGAGTGTCCTTCCTGGTTTGTGACAGTCAGGTGAAGACATCATCACTAAAGTGTCCTACCTGGTTTGTGACAGTCAGGTGAAGACATCATCACTAAAGTGTCCTACCTGGTTTGTGACTGTCAGGTGAAGACATCATCACTAAAGTGTCCTACCTGGTTTGTGACTGTCAGGTGAAGACATCATCACTAAAGTGTCCTACCTGGTTTGTGACTGTCAGGTGGAGCTAAACAATTGTTTTAACTTGGTGAAGAAGCCCTGCTCCTGCTTGCTCTCTCCTACCTCCTCTTGCCTGTCCTGCCCTGCCTCAGGCTGCTTACCACTGCCCCCACCTGGTCAGAAACATGTACTGTGTGAGCCAAGATTTTACTCATAAAAGCATTGTCAGCTTTCATGAGCAGAGCTGGGACCTCAACTAATTGTAAACCAAATGAAGGGGAGCAGGTAAGTGTGCAGTCAGTGTGTAGGAACCGAGCGCAGAAACAGTGTGTGTGTGCCACTACCTGCAGTGGTGCTTGTGACACCATTGACTGTCCCCTCCACTTCAGTCTCATCCTCTGCGTAGCTCATGAGCAGAGCTTTCTGTCTGTCTGTCAGGATCCTGCTCACACACAACAGTGGAGATCGTGAGGAATGAGCATCTATCATTTGTCAGTAATTTACTACAGAGATGGCATCTAAAGGTGTACTGTGAGTAATTTACTACAGAGATGGTATCTAAAGGTGTACTGTGAGTAACTTACTACAGAGATGGTATCTAAAGGTGTACTGTGAGTAACTTACTACAGAGATGGTATCTAAAGGTGTATTGTGAGTAACTTACTACAGAGATGGTATCTAAAGGTGTACTACAGAGAGTAATTTACTACAGAGATGGTATCTAAAGGTGTATTGTGAGTAACTTACTACAGAGATGGTATCTAAAGGTGTACTGTGAGTAACTTACTACAGAGATGGTATCTAAAGGTGTACTGTGACAGAGTAATCTAAAGGTGTACTACTACACCAGAGATGGTATCTAAAGGTGTACCTGTGCAGTAACTTACTACAGAGATGGTATCTAAAGGTGTACTGTGAGTAACTTACTACAGAGATGGTATCTAGATGTAACTTACTACAGAGATGGTATCTAAAGGTGTACTATCTGGTATCTAAAGTGTATGTGAGTAATTTACTACAGAGATGGTATCTAAAGGTGTACTGTGAGTAACTTACTACAGAGATGGTATCTAAAGGTGTATGTGAGTAAGTAACTTACTACAGAGATGGTATCTAAAGGTGTATGTAGAGTTACTACAGAGATGGTATCTAAAGGTGTATTGTGCAGTAACTTACTACAGAGATGGTATCTAAAGGTGTACTGTGTGTAACTTACTACAGAGATGGTATCTAAAGGTGTATTGTGTGTAGTAAGAGATGGTATCTAAAGGTGTACTGTGTGTACTACAGGATGGTAGCTCTAAGAGGTGTATTACTGTGAGTAATTTACTACAGAGATGGTATCTAAAGGTGTATTGTGGTATCAGTAACTTACTACAGAGATGGTATCTAAAGGTGTATGTGTGTAGTAAAAGGTTTACTGTGTGTACACTACAGAGATGGTATCTAAAGGTGTATTGTGCAGTAACTTACTACAGAGATGGTATCTAAAGGTGTATTGTGAGTAATTTACTACAGAGATGGTATCTAAAGGTGTATTGTGATGCAGTAATTTACTACAGAGATGGTATCTAAAGGTGTATTGTGAGTAATTTACTACAGAGATGGTATCTAAAGGTGTACTGTGAGTAACTTACTACAGAGATGGTATCTAAAGGTGTACTGTGAGTAACTTACTACAGAGATGGTATCTAAAGGTGTACTGTGAGTAACTTACTACAGAGATGGTATCTAAAGGTGTACTGTGAGTAACTTACTACAGAGATGGTATCTAAAGGTGTACTGTGAGTAACTTACTACAGAGATGGTATCTAAAGGTGTACTGTGAGTAACTTACTTGGGGACTCGGACTTTGACGTGGACGTAGTGATCTCCGTAACCATAGCCACTGATCCGTGCGATGCCCTTCCCAGAGAGGAGGATCCTCTGGTCTGTTTGGATCCCAGCAGGGATCTACAAGAGGATTCACCAATCACAGTTAGTTACTGGCCATCGATCCATCACTTATGTATGTAGGTGTGTCACAGAAAGGTTGGTCTGTCCGTGTGTCTCTCACCGAGAGGTTGACTGTCTCATAGAGGCCCTGTGCCCGGGCCGTGCCCCCCAGTACAGCCTGAGCCACAGAGATCAGCACGTCAGAGTGGATGTCTGCGCCGTCCCGTCTGAACACTGGGCTCTTCTGGACCCGAAACGTGATGAACACCTCCTTCTTCCCCACAGGCATCCTGACCGTCTGACCGTCCTCAACACCTGCAAAGAGACAACACAGCCAGTCAACCTGGGTGTGCACACTACACAACTTTCAAAATCCTAACATTGCTGAGCCTCTCACATTAAACAACTGTCTTCCCTGTCGTTTTTTGTCTTGCCAACGTAGTGGTGCGCACTACACGATGTGGCACGGTACAGGGTCACACGATGTGGCACGGTACAGGGTCACACGATGTGGCACGGTACAGGGTCACACGATGTGGCACGGTACAGGGTCACACGATGTGGCACGGTACAGGGTCACACGATGTGGCACGGTACAGGGTCACACGATGTGGCACGGTACAGGGTCACACGATGTGGCACGGTACAGGGTCACACGATGTGGCACGGTACAGGGTCACACGATGTGGCACGGTACAGGGTCACACGATGTGGCACGGTACAGGGTCACACGATGTGGCACGGTACAGGGTCACACGATGTGGCACGGTACAGGGTCACACGATGTGGCACGGTACAGGGTCACACGATGTGGCACGGTACAGGGTCACACGATGTGGCACAGTACAGGGTCACACACTACACGATGTGGCACGGGGTACAGTGGCACACAGGGTCACACGATGTGGCACGGTACAGGGTCACACAGGGTCACACGATGTGGCACGGTACAGGGTCACACACACGATGTGGCACACAGGGTCATGTGTGGCACAGTACAGGGTCACACACTGTGGCACACAGGGTCATGTGGGCACAGTACAGGGTCACACACTACGATGTGGCACAGTATCACACACTACACGTGTGGCACAGTACAGGGTCACACACACGATGTGGCACAGTACAGGGTCACACACTACACGATGTGGCACAGTACAGGGTCACACACTACACGATGTGGCACAGTACAGGGTCACACACTACACGATGTGGCACAGTACAGGGTCACACACTACACGATGTGGCACAGTACAGGGTCACACACTACACGATGTGGCACAGTACAGGTTCACACACTACACGATGTGGCACAGTACAGGGTCACACACTTCACTTGGTCGTAAGGATTCTCCATACAGACATGCTGTCTCATGAAAACAATGATGCAATTAGATTGAGGCTGATTTGTTCTAGCTGTACAAACGTTTTCAGTCAGACATTCACACCTAGTTGAAATATCTAACGATTTGACACTTTGGCTTTGGTTAAAGGCAAGTACAAAGGCATATTAGTAGTTGTTATTATCGCTCCTGCTCGAGATTACACATTCTGGGTGACGCCATCATCTTACTGGCATCTTCCCTGGAGACCTCTCATTGGCTATTGCTGAACACCGTTCTCAAAACCTGTCGTTGTACATCTCACACTAGAAGAGCATTGCAGATTTTGTGCCGATAAAATCAAACAGGTTTGAAAATATCAGGACGTCTGGGACGCTCAAAGACGGGATCAGTAGCCCTCAGATTACATCTCTGACCCGCTCACGTTAAACCCACTCACATTAAACCCACTCACATTAAACCCACTCACGTTAATCCTGCTCACGTTAAACCCACTCACGTTAAACCCGCTCACGTTAAACCCGCTCACATTAAACCCGCTCACATTAAACCCGCTCACGTTAAACCCGCTCACATTAAACCCGCTCACGTTAAACCCGCTCACGTTTTATAGACGTTTCAAACATAGGAAGTGCTTCATCAGCATTATAGCGTTTTATAAACGTTTAAAACAGTTTAAAAGAGAATTAGAATATTAGTTTTGGGCCAGTAGCCAAAAGTTGGCTGGACCGAATCCCCAAGCTGACAAGGTAAAAATCTGTCTTTCTGACAGCCTCGCTACTGTATATAGCCTTTCAAACATAGGAAGTGTATCATCCAGCATTATAGCTGTTTTATAAACGTTTAAAACAGTTTATAAGAGAATTAGAATATTAGTTTTAGCCAGCTAGCTGTATATAGGCTGGCTACTGTATATAGCCTCTCTAGCTGACAAGGTAAAAATGTCTTTCTGTATATAGCCTCTCTACTGTATATAGCCTCGCTACTGTATATAGCCTCGCTACTGTATATAGCCTCGCTACTGTATATAGCCTCGCTACTGTTATTTTTCACTGTTGTTTTTATTTCTTTATTTACCCATTGTTCACCTAATACCTTTTTTGCATTGTTGGTTAGAGCCTGTAAGTAAGCATTTAACTGTAAGGTCTACAACACCGGTTGTATTTGGCGCACGTGACAAATCAACTTTGATTTGATAACCCACTGTTCCCCGGTAGGCCATCATTGTAAATAAGAATTTGTTCTTAACTGACTTGCCTAGTTAAATAAAGGTTGAATTTTAAAAATGAGAAAAGGAAGAGATTCAGGATGAGAAGGCTGCTCCTGGGTCTCTCTGTGGGTGCACATTAGAAAATGCATACTACGTTTAGATCAAGAATTGTTTTGAAAGATTCCAGATAAGACTGGGTAGGTATAGGAGTGAGAGTCAGTGTGTGGGTGTCTCACCTGCTGGGACAGGGACCCTTACTGTCTTTTTCTGTCTGGTCTGTCCGGTCCCATGACAGGAGTTACATGGGGTGGAGATCACAGTGCCTTTCCCATTACACCGACGGCATGTCGACCGCATCACAAAGGGGCCCGTGTTCACCGTCTCCTGTACAGGGCAAAACACACAAGCACGTGAGACAAGCACGTGAGACAAGCACGTGAGACAAGCACGTGAGACAAGCACGTGAGACCCGAACACTTCACGCCACACATCATGTCACCTACCATGCCAGAGCCGTTGCAGTAGTGGCAGTGCACAACCTTGGTGCCAGGCTCGCTCCCTTTGCCATCACATCGCTGGCAGCTGGCCTCAGTGTTGAACGCCATCTCTTTGTTGACCCCCTTGGCAGCTTGGGTGAACGTCAGCTCCATGATAAACTGGGAGGAAAGGAGGGACAAGAGATTCATATTAGATGTCTTTAACAAAAAGTTTACACTCCTAAAAAAAGTAATTGCTTCCTGCTTTTACTTCCTGGCATGGGCTCACTCAATATGACCTCACTGAACATTGACTTGAATGAGCAGTCAACTTCTGTTTGTGCTGTATAGCCAACTCATATGGTGGTTGTCATGCACAGACAGCACAAGCAGATCTGGGATTAGGCTAATCGTAACCCCTTCTCCAAACCCCTTGGTTCTAAAAGCAGTATGGCATCCCAACTACATACCTCCTGGGGCTGATCAAATACGGCATTGAAGTCGCCGAAGCCACGGCTTCCAGAGAACTCCCCAAAGATCTTGCGGAACAGTTCCTCTGGGTCCACGCTGTTGGCCTGTCCGCTCCAGTACTGCTGGTGTCCACCACCGCCCGCCTGGCTGGCGTCGAACCCTGCCACCCCGTACGTGTCATACTGCTTCCTCTTCACCTCGTCACTCAGCACCTGGGGGAGGACAAAGCAGGAAGTAAGATGCACTGTCCTCCAATAAGACCAGGCAGTTCCTTCATTGAGTCAAGTGGTTCTGATGTTTCGTTTACTTGATTAACTGACACTTTCTTCCAGAGTGACATCAAATAATACCAAGAAACCGGTTAGGAAAGTAACGAACTAGTGATTCCACAATAGCTACACAAGTCACAGAAATATTGCAATCCTTTAATCTAATTTTAGTTTCTTAAAAGGGGAAGCCCATTTTGAAGAAGGTCAGCCAAACCTCATAAGCTTCAGCCAGCTGAGCAAATTTCTCCTTGGCCTTAGGGTCTTCCTTGTTGGTGTCAGGGTGATACTTCTTAGCCATCTGAAGAGGGACAGCAACAAAAGTTATCTTTCAACCACTGTGGTGATTGGTGACAGCTAAGGACCAATACAGCAAGTCAACACTACACAGAAAGTGATCACACACACACACCTGATAATACGCTTTCTTGATCTCTTTCTGGGTGGCAGTGCGTGGTACCTCCAACACCGTGTAGAAGTCCTGTTTGTTGGAGGCTGGGGCACTTGTGTGGAAGGACAGTGTGCAGATGACATGGGGAGATTTAACACCTGGAACTACCAAGAAAGGGCTTGTGAGTAGATTACACCTGGCAACATGACTGTGGATTATAATTGTTGTCATCTATTTCGAAGGTAGCTACAGGCCTGTACACTCACAATTCATCTATAACACTAAGCAGGGCTCGACATATCTGAGGACTCAATCAAATACATAGTTAGCTGCTGTCTGTGATGATCAACTCTTGGGCCAATACATTTCTAGCAAACGTCAGTTGGCATATATAGCTAGCTAATCAGGGATCATGCAGATACAGCTAGTTCAACGCAATGTTCGACTGTACAGTTCAGTAGCTATTACTGACAGTCCGTTCAAGATCATCAGTGCTGTGACCTGACATTACTTTCCTTGCAATGGCTATGGAGCTGCAGGCTTGCTACAGTACCAAACAGCTCCAGCAATTTGAATGCGTATAAGCTAACTACTAGCTAGTTAGCTAGCCAGCTATGGGCTGAGCGAAGGTTAGTCTGTCTTTCAGTTGTATCGTTAGGAATGTTACCGTGGTGTCAATTTTGTTGTTGGAGACTGTCAGTTGTGTCCAAAAAGGTGAATGGAAACTACGAGAAACGCTAGCATCAAGCTAGCCTAGCTGGCTAGTGAGGCCGTCTCTGTGCACCCACCTGACAGCCCTCTCAATGTCAACGCATTCCCCGTGCCCCCACGCATTGCATTGCTTCCCGGACAGAATTTCTGTGCTCCAAACGTCGACAGACTTCTTGAGCCTCCATTGGAAGAAGGGGGCAGAGCACAACAAGCACGACGGTGACCAGAGGACACAGCAACTGTTATCCAACGTGTGGAGCAGCGAAGCGCTGAGGACGCCATCATTACTTTACTGCTGTTCCTCAGCGGGGACTGCGCATGTGCAAGTAAAGTTGTGTCACGGACATGCGCAGAAGAGTTGACTGTCAATAAATCTATTTTTTGTTTCAAGGTGTTCGCAAACTAACTTTCACTCTGTTGAAACATCTGTACTTGAGAAACTGTGGAATAGTATTTAAACAGTTGTATCCCATGTAGTCCGCTTCTTACTCACGGCAATTACGATTAAAAACAGAAACATTTGTATTTTACCGTGGTCAATCATCATTGATGAAGCTAAACAGGGGTCTGAGTCGATCGTCGATTGAATCGCTCACACAGTACAGCGAGTTGTGACAGTGCTGAACTCGAGAACTGTCATCTGAAAAGGAGTGTGCTGCTGAGTGCTCGCTCTTTTCGAATAGTATCAACAAGACAGAGATACCCGGAAGGCACGAAAGTTAATTCAGGGGACTAGAATGAATCGTTTCAAGACCTCCAAATTCAAAAACACCACCCCGAAGATCGCCAAGAAAGATGTAAGTAATGAGCGTTGCAAGAAAGCCTCGCCAGCATTGGTTTTTAGCAACGGTGAAGAAGACGGAATGGAGTTGTGTTTTGGGGAACGTCTGAAAATGTTTGGAGGAAATTGAACTTCCTGCATATCTGCTGCATCGCAAGAGTGTATTGGAGTGTATTGGTAGAGAAACAATAGTCTACGAAAACCAAGTGCAAACCGCGAAGGCTGCTAACGTGACCATGTTAACCATGTGGTTATTGTTATCTAGCTAGCTTTCAGCAGTCTATGCAAATTCCACGTTTGAAATTGACAGCGGTTCGTATTGGTCAGGATTGTCAGATGTTACAGATAGGCAGGCTGTGATGCCCATCATCACAGAATAGACACATTGTTTCGAATGTATCAGAATTCCTGCTCTCATTGTAACCGGTCATCATTCTACAATGTAGCAGCAATGCTCAGATTTGAGTTCTAAAGTGCACTGTACATACAGTGCGTATCCCTACGCCATTTAACAAAGCTCCTCTCTGTCAACCAATGACTGTAGGCTGTGAGTAAGATACACAGTAGTGGTGTCATGCCATCGGTGATGAAACATACCATTACTTGAATGCTTATTCTCCATGTAGCAAACCTCCACACAGTCTCACAGTGTGAGTGAGTTCCAGCTGCAGAGCGGATCTCTGATCCTGTTACGAGGACTGTCTCAGAAAAGCAACACTCAAAGCACCATCTCAAATGTTAGGAGCGAGGGAGAGGGAGAACTCCAAGGAGTGAGTGAGTGAGAATGGGCACCTTGTTCTCTTTATGCCTGGCTGCCTGTGGAGCAGTAATGTGTGTTTCCTGAGAGAGAGAAACTAGCTGTTTTGCTGGGCTGTCAGACACTGTCTGGGCTGCTAAGTGCTCTCTGTACCTTCCCTGCCGGAGCCCGCGACAGTGTTCAGGCCTGTTGTCTGACATGGTTAGCCCATAACGGTTTTGGCAGCAGTGGTATTGAAACACACAGTGCTCCTGCCTATGCCCTGTTGTTAGTGTTGTGAAAGGAGGTTTTAGAATACGCATCGCAGGGAGTCGCTCCCACTTCCTTAACATTCTGCTGATTCAACATGGAAGGCAGAGGGTGTGTGTAACAACATGCCCTCTGATACCCTCTTCCTTATTATGACAGTCTGAATCTTCCTTATTATGACAGTCTGAATCTTCCTTATTATAACAGTCTGAATCTTCCTTATTATAACAGTCTGAATCTTCCTTATTATAACAGTCTGAATCTTCCTTATTATAACAGTCTGAATCTTCCTTATTATAACAGTCTGAATCTTCCTTATAATAACAGTCTGAATCTTCCTTATTATGACAGTCTGAATCTTCCTTATTATGACAGTCTGAATCTTCCTTATTATAACAGTCTGAATCTTCCTTATTATAACAGTCTGAATCTTCCTTATTATAACAGTCTGAATCTTCCTTATTATAACAGTCTGAATCTTCCTTATTATAACAGTCTGAATCTTCCTTATTATAACAGTCTGAATCTTCCTTATTATAACAGTCTGAATCTTCCTTATTATGACAGTCTGAATCTTCCTTATTATGACAGTCTGAATCTTCCTTATTATGACAGTTAGTCTGAATCTTCCTTATAATGACAGTTAGTCGGAATCTTCCTTATAATAACAGTCTGAATCTTCCTTATTATGACAGTCTGAATCTTCCTTATAATGACAGTTAGTCTGAATCTTCCTTATAATGACAGTTAGTCTGAATCTTCCTTATAATGACAGTTAGTCTGAATCTTCCTTATAATGACAGTTAGTCTGAATCTTCCTTATAATGACAGTTAGTCTGAATCTTCCTTATGACAGTTAGTCTGAATCTTCCTTATAATGACAGTTAGTCTGAATCTTGGGGTGTTTGGAGAAGCAGTGTGTGTGTGCTCTGCCTGTGTATTTAAGTTATCCACAGTTTATTTTGGGATGACAATGAAGGGCATTGCACTTCAGCAGTGTGTGTCTAAAAGAGTGTGAGCTGCTATTCTCTTGTGTGGACTTGTCAAGGGAATGCTTAGGATCCCACTCAGTTGGATAGACTTGCATTTAAGTGAACAGCCAATAACTGAAACATTCTAATGGTTTTCTTGTCAAGGATAGCAACAATTCTGTTCGTCCCTACTCTATTATATTAGCGGAGGTCAGAAATAGCCTACTCATAATGACAGTGTCATCTTTTAGGCCACTGCGATCACCTTTGTTTTATCTGATGGCCAGTTGCTTAAGTCATCTTCCTAATGATAGCTCCAGTGTCCCACCACACCTACCCCTAATGCACTGTGAATTTCCCCTGTGTCCAGGGCTGGATCAGTAATGTCCGGGCAGGATCCTTCACCTCTCAGGGGAACCACATCAAATCCAGCACCAGGCTTGTGGCCTTCAACACTGACCAGGCTGGTAAGGATAAGACTGAGTCAGGACAACTATAGAACCATACTGTGCTTTCTTTTCTAAATGTCAGTTCCTGCATGATTCCAGCAACTATGGTGAATGTGGTATCCTTTTGGCCCTATAGCGTGATTCAGGCAACAGTGGTATGTGGTTGGGGTTCAACTAAGTATATTCTGTCTAGTCTCTGTTATGAGGAGTCATGCTGTCTGTCTCTGGTATATTTACCTGTCTGTGTCTGGTAAGTTCACCTGTCTGTGTCTGCGTGTGTCTGTTGAAGCAGGTATTGCCATCACAGAGCAGATATCTATATCTGTTTTGTTAGAGCAGGCCATATCAGTATGAAAGAGAGACTGTATAGATCATGCTGTCTGTCTCTTGTGTGTGTGTCTTGTCACCAGGTGGAGGAATGCTCGGCCTCACCTCTGTGGAACCAGGGTCTGATGGCAAGTGGACAGTGACTGTGATCCCATGTCATGCTGGTAAGATCCCTCTATCCACTTTTCATTCTTTTTTCCTGAGTGGCGCAGCGGTCTAAGACTCTGCCTCTCAGTGCTAGAGGCATCACTACAGACCTGGGTTAGATCCCGGGCTGTATCACAACCTGCCGTGATGGGGAGTCCCATTTGCCCAGCGTTGTCCGGGTTAATGGAGGGTTTGGCTGTCGTAGGCCGTCATTGTAAAATCCCTCCTTCACAAGCGCCAGACACTATCCACTCATCACAACTCTCTTTTTTTCTCTCTCTGTTGTTTTACATTTGTTAAAGCTGCAATATGTAACAATTTGGGCGACCTAAACAATAAACAAATTCATGTAGAAATGTGTACTATAGATCTGTCATTTGCATTTAAAGGAAGAATAAGAAGTAGATCTGTTCTATGTGAGCTATTTCTATGCTTCCCGTTAAGTTTTGTTTTCGTCTTTTGCTTGAAACAGCTGGAAATACAATATTTTTAGTTATGTAAAATGTTTCGCAGCGGTTTAGATGGTATAATGACTCTGTACACTACACTTGTTTGTTTTGTCACATAAACTGCAATTAAGTGAACTATTATAATTTTACCAACCAGGACATGGCGGAGCCATTTCTGCATCGTGCATCTTTAATATTTCATATTATTACCAAGAGTACGTTTTAGTACAATCCCAGATAAATTATTGTGCGGTCTGTCTGTCTTGCCAACTGCTATGGTCATTGTCACGACTCCCGACCAAAGGAGTTCGGTAGACAGTTACAACCAGATCTGGAACTAGGTGTAGTGAACATGAGTCAGGTACATGGTTGCCCATGGTCCCAAAAGGGAATTTCCTCTTGGTCTAAAGGGGTTTTTAACGTGAGAGACCAGGGTTAAGATGTTTCAACCTTTATCGAACTCACTCCCTTTTGTCTGCTTTTTTAACAAGACCAGTTTATTAAAGGTCCAGTCCAAAATGTGATTTCCTGTGTTTTATATATATTTCCACACTAGGAGGTTGGATAATACTCTGAAGTTGTGAAAATGATTCTAATGGCCTTTTAGTGTAAGAGCTGTTTGGAAAGACCACCTGGAATTTCAGCCTGTTTTGGTGGGGTGGCGTTTTGGCCTGTCTGGTGACATTATCAGGCGGGAAGTTTGTTCATTTACCAATAAGAAAGATGGTTCCAAACCTCTCTGCCAATAACCACTAGTTTTTAGTTTCCCCCTCCCCACTCAGACCATTCCCAGACTGTCCGAGCTAAATTCTTCCTTGAGAAATTGCTCTTTGTTAAGAAGCTTTTGTTTCTTTTTGACCATTTTAATTGAAACCAATCACAGTAAGCTACTTAATTGTTCCCCAGAAGTAATTTGATATTGTGACAAAAACTGCTGCATTGGACTTTTAACTTATCCAAGTGATCACAAGAGGAATGCCATTGTTCTCAAATAAACCCTTAAACCTGTGACCTAAATCTCTTGTTTGTCCTCCTCTCTGTCTCTCTCTCTTACTCAGATCTGACAACTGATTTGTTCTCTCTCTCTCTCTCTCTCTCAATTCAATTTCAATTCAAGGCATGGGCATGGGAAACATGTGTTAACATTGCCAAAGCAAGTGACGTAGATAATATCTCTCTCTTTCTCAGATCTGATAACTGATTTGTCCTCTCTCTGTCTCTCTCTCTCTCTGTCTCTCTCAGATAACTGATTTGGACTTCTCTCTCTGTCTCTCTCTCTTTCTCTCTCTCTCTCTCTCTCTCTCTCTCTCTCTCAGATAACTGATTTGGACTTGTCTGTCTGTCTCTCTCTCTGTCTCTCTCTCTCAGATCTGATAACTGATTTGTCCTCTCTCTGTCTCTCTCTCAGATCTGATAACTGATTTGTCCTCTCTCTGTCTCTCTCTCAGATCTGATAACTGATTTGTCCTCTCTCTCTCTCTCTCTCAGATCTGATAACTGATTTGTCCTCTGTCTCTCTCTCTCAGATCTGATAACTGATTTGTCCTCTCTCTGTCTCTCTCTCAGATCTGATAACTGATTTGTCCTCTCTCTGTCTCTCTCTCAGATCTGATAACTGATTTGTCCTCTCTCTGTCTCTCTCTCAGATCTGATAACTGATTTGTCCTCTCTCTGTCTCTCTCTCAGATCTGATAACTGATTTGTCCTCTCTCTGTCTCTCTCTCAGATCTGATAACTGATTTGTCCTCTCTCTGTCTCTCTCTCAGATCTGATAACTGATTTGTCCTCTCTGTCTCTCTCTCAGATCTGATAACTGATTTGTCCTCTCTCTGTCTGTCTCTCTCTCAGATCTGATAACTGATTTGTCCTCTCTCTCTCTCTCAGATCTGATAACTGATTTGTCCTCTCTCTGTCTCTCTCTCAGATCTGATAACTGATTTGTCCTCTCTCTCTCTCTCTCTCTGATAACTGATTTGTCCTCTCTCTCTCTCTCTCTCTCTCTCTCTCTCTCTGTCTCTCTCTCAGATCTGATAACTGATTTGTCCTCTCTCTGTCTCTCTCTCAGATCTGATAACTGATTTGTCCTCTCTCTCTCTCTCTCTCTCTCTCTCTCAGATCTGATAACTGATTTGTCCTCTCTCTGTCTCTCTCTCAGATCTGATAACTGATTTGGACTTCTCTCCGTTTGATGATAATCTCCTGGCTACCTGTTCTGCAGATGAAACGGTGAGGCCCTCCTGTCTCTCGGTCCTCATTCCTCTAAGGCCCTGTCTTCATTCCTCTAAGGCCCTGTCTTCATTCCTCTAAGGCCCTGTCTTCATTCCTCTAAGGCCCTGTCTTCATTCCTCTAAGGCCCTGTCTTCATTCCTCTAAGGCCCTGTCTTCATTCCTCTAAGGCCCTGTCTTCATTCCTCTAAGGCCCTGTCCTCATTCCTCTAAGGCCCTGTCCTCATTCCTCTAAGGCCCTGTCTTCATTTTTGTTTTAAATGTCCTTCATTCTTTCCTTCCTTCCTCTTGACCTTTCACCTAACTATAAGATGAGTCATAGCTTTAAGAGAGGAAGGAAGGAAAGAGGATTTCGTTATGGTCATACACTCTCATGCAGACTGGTTGTTCTATTTTATTCATGGTACATGGACATCCTCATGAACAGTTGTTTGTATCTTTAGGCCGGGAACGAGGGCTCTGACACATCTGGATGACAAAATGAATTGCATTGACTGTTATTATGTGGAAAGAAACCTTTAGAAGTCACTCAGAGTCCATGTGTGAGTGTGTATGCAGACTCAGCAGCAGGGTCTGCCTCAGAGGGCTGAGTAAACACATGTACAGCCACACTGAGCCAAAGCCTCAGTGCACAGTAAAGTACCCAGCATATGTAGAGGAGCCCTGAGCTCAGCTAGGATACTTTATATTCCCAGCTTTCATCTGCTGCCAAGAAGACATATTGTTTTAGTCACCTTGTTGTGCTGAGAAACACACACACAGACGTCCACACCCACAAAAACACACACGCACACACACACACACACACACCCTGTTTTAAGACTTTGTCATCGCTTTTGCCATGCTTTGGGCTCCTGAGTGGCAGTGGTCTAAGACACTTCATCTCAGTGCAAGAGGCGTCACTGCAGTACCTGGTTTGAATCCAGGCTGCATCACATCCTGCCGTGATTGGGAGTCCCATAGGGCTGCGCATAATTGGCCCAGCGTCGTCTGGGTTTGGCCCGGGGGAGGCCATCATTGTAAATAAGAATTTGTTCTTACCTGACTTGCCTAGTTAAATAAAGGTTAAATAAAATAATAAAACAGGCCCCAGGTGGCATTTAAAAGGCTCCAATTTACCACCTTATTGCTGGATTAAATCCTGTATCTGCAGCTGTATACCACTTGGTTCTCCAGTCCCGGTGTCAGTAGTCCTAGTAGTGAGAACATGGTCCAGGTGTCAGGAGTCCTAGTAGTAAAAACATGGTCCAGGTGTCAGGAGTCCTAGTAGTGAGAACATGGTCCAGGTGTCAGTAGTCCTAGTAGTGAGAACATGGTCCCGGTGTCAGGAGTCCTAGTAGTAAAAACATGGTCCAGGTGTCAGGAGTCCTAGTAGTGAGAACATGGTCCCGGTGTCAGGAGTCCTAGTAGTAAGAACATGGTCCAGGTGTCTGTAGTTCTAGTAGGGAGAACATGGTCCAGGTGTCAGGAGTCCTAGTAGGGAGAACATGGTCCAGGTGTCTGTAGTCCTAGTAGTGAGAACATGGTCCAGGTGTCAGGAGTCCTAGTAGGGAGAACATGGTCCAGGTGTCTGGAGTCCTAGTAGGGAGAACATGGTCCAGGTGTCTGTAGTTCTAGTAGGGAGAACATGGTCCAGGTGTCAGGAGTCCTAGTAGGGAGAACATGGTCCAGGTGTCAGGAGTCCTAGTAGGGAGAACATGGTCCAGGTGTCTGTAGTTCTAGTAGGGAGAACATGGTCCCGGTGTCTGTAGTCCTAGTAGTGAGAACATGGTCCAGGTGTCTGGAGTCCTAGTAGTGAGAACATGGTCCAGGTGTCTGTAGTTCTAGTAGGGAGAACATGGTCCAGGTGTCAGGAGTCCTAGTAGTGAGAACATGGCCCAGGTGTCAGGAGTCCTAGTAGGTGAGAACATGGTCCCGGTGTCTGTAGTCCTAGTAGGGAGAACATGGTCCAGGTGTCAGGAGTCCTAGTAGTGAGAACATGGCCCAGGTGTCAGTAGTCCTAGTAGTGAGAACATGGTCCAGGTGTCAGGAGTCCTAGTAGGGAGAACATGGTCCAGGTGTCAGGAGTCCTAGTAGGAACTGGGAGAACATGGCCCAGGTGTCAGTAGTCCTAGTAGGGAGAACATGGTCCAGGTGTCATGGGTCCAGGTGTCAGGAGTCCTAGTAGGGAGAACATGGTCCAGGTGTCAGTAGTTCTAGTACGGAGAACATGGTCCAGGTGTCTGGAGTCCTAGTTGGGAGAACATGGTCCAGGTGTCAGGAGTCCTAGTAGGGAGAACATGGCCCAGGTGTCAGGAGTCCTAGTTGGGAGAACATGGTCCTGATCAGGAGTCCCAGTAGTGATGAATATGGTTCCGGGGGTTGTCAGGAGTCCCAGTAGTGAGAACATGGTCCAGGTGTCAGGAGTCCTGTAGGAGAACATGGTCCAGGTGTCAGTAGTTCTAGTAGTGAGAACATGGTCCCGGTGAACTGTAGTCCTAGTAGTGAGAACATGGCCCAGGTGTCAGGAGTCCTAGTAGTGAGAACATGGCCCAGGTGTCTGGAGTCCTAGTAGTAAGAACATGGTCCAGGTGTCTGGAGTCCTAGTAGTAAGAACATGGTCCAGGTGTCTGGAGTCCTAGTAGTGAGAACATGGTCCAGGTGTCTGGAGTCCTAGTAGTGAGAACATGGTCCAGGTGTCAGGAGTCCTAGTAGGGAGAACATGGTCCAGGTGTCTGTAGTTCTAGTAGGGAGAACATGGTCCAGGTGTCTGGAGTCCTAGTAGGGAGAACATGGTCCAGGTGTCTGGAGTCCTAGTAGGGAGAACATGGTCCAGGTGTCTGTAGTTCTAGTAGGGAGAACATGGTCCAGGTGTCTGTAGTTCTAGTAGGGAGAACATGGTCCAGGTGTCTGGAGTCCTAGTAGGGAGAACATGGTCCAGGTGTCTGGAGTCCTAGTAGGGAGAACATGGTCCAGGTGTCTGGAGTCCTAGTAGTGAGAACATGGTCCAGGTGTCAGGAGTCCTAGTAGTGAGAACATGGTCCAGGTGTCTGGAGTCCTAGTAGGGAGAACATGGTCCAGGTGTCTGGAGTCCTAGTAGTGAGAACATGGTCCAGGTGTCAGTAGTCCTAGTAGTGAGAACATGGTCCCGGTGTCAGGAGTCCTAGTAGTGAGAACATGGTCCAGGTGTCTGTAGTCCTAGTAGGGAGAACATGGTCCAGGTGTCAGGAGTCCTAGTAGTGAGAACATGGTCCAGGTGTCTGTAGTTCTAGTAGGGAGAACATGGTCCAGGTGTCAGTAGTCCTAGTAGTGAGAACATGGTCCCGGTGTCAGTAGTCCTAGTAGTGAGAACATGGTCCAGGTGTCAGGAGTCCTAGTAGGGAGAACATGGTCCCGGTGTCAGGAGTCCCAGTAGTGAGAACATGGTCCCGGTGTCAGGAGTCCCAGTAGTGAGAACATGGTCCCGGTGTCTGTAGTCCTAGTAGGGAGAACATGGTCCAGGTGTCAGTAGTCCTAGTAGGGAGAACATGGTCCAGGTGTCAGGAGTCCTAGTAGGGAGAACATGGTCCAGGTGTCAGGAGTCCTAGTAGTGAGAACATGGTCCCGGTGTCAGGAGTCCTAGTAGGGAGAACATGGTCCAGGTGTCAGGAGTCCTAGTAGGGAGAACATGGTCCAGGTGTCAGGAGTCCTAGTAGGGAGAACATGGTCCAGGTGTTCAGTGAGTGTAGCTGGGGTTTGAACGTTCAGTGAGTGTAGCTGGGGTGTGAACGTTCAGTGAGTGTAGCTGGGGTTTGAACGTTCAGTGAGTGTAGCTGGGGTGTGAACGTTCAGTGAGTGTAGCTGGGGTGTGAACGTTCAGTGAGTGTAGCTGGGGTGTGAACGTTCAGTGAGTGTAGCTGGGGTGTGAACGTTCAGTGAGTGTAGCTGGGGTGTGAACGTTCAGTGAGTGTAGCTGGGGTGTGAACGTTCAGTGAGTGTAGCTGGGGTGTGAACGTTCAGTGAGTGTAGTGGGGTTTGAAACGTTCAGTGAGTGTAGCTGGGGTAACGTTCAGTGAGTGTAGCTGGGGTGTGAACGTTCAGTGAGTGTAGCTGGGGTGTGAACGTTCAGTGAGTGTAGCTGGGGTACGAACGTTCAGTGAGTGTAGCTGGGGTGTGAACGTTCAGTGAGTGTAGCTGGGGTGTGAACGTTCAGTGAGTGTAGCTGGGGTGTGAACGTTCAGTGAGTGTAGCTGGGGTGTGAACGTTCAGTGAGTGTAGCTGGGGTACGAACGTTCAGTGAGTGTAGCTGGGGTACGAACGTTCAGTGAGTGTAGCTGGGGTGCGAACGTTCAGTGAGTGTAGCTGGGGTGCGAACGTTCAGTGAGTGTAGCTGGGGTGCGAACGTTCAGTGAGTGTAGCTGGGGTGCGAACGTTCAGTGAGTGTAGCTGGGGTGCGAACGTTCAGTGAGTGTAGCTGGGGTACGAACGTTCAGTGAGTGTAGCTGGGGTACGAACGTTCAGTGAGTGTAGCTGGGGTACGAACGTTCAGTGAGTGTAGCTGGGGTACGAACGTTCAGTGAGTGTAGCTGGGGTACGAACGTTCAGTGAGTGTAGCTGGGGTTCCCATTCACCCCTAAGGTTTTCAATGGGGTTGAGGTCAGGGCTCTGTGTCGGGCCAGTGAAGTTCTTCCACACCGATCTCAACAAACAATTTCTGTATGTATCTCGCTTTGTGCACCGGGGCATTGTCATGCTGAAACAGGAAAGGGCCTTCCTCAATGCTGTAGCTAAGAGTTCCCTTCACTTGAACTAAGGGGCCGAGCCCGAACCATGAAAAACAGCCCCGGACCATTATTCCTCCTCCACCAGACTTTACAGTTGGCACTATACATTCGGGTAGGGAGCGTTTCTCAAACCCAGATTTGTCGGTTGGACTGCCAGATGGTGAAGCATCATTCAAGAGAACATGTTTCCACTGCTCCAGAGTCCAATGGCGGCAGGCTTTACATCACTCCAGCCGACACTTGGCATGGTGATCTTAGGCTTGTGTGCGGCTGCTGGACCATGGAAACCCAGTTCATGAAGCTCCCGATGAACAGTTCTTGTGCTGACGTTGTTTCGAGGCAGTTTGGAACTCAGGTAGTGAGTGTTGCAACTGTGAACTGACGATTTTACACACTTTAGCACGCCACAGTCCCGTTCTGTGAGCTTGTGTGACCAACCACTTCGCGGCTGAGCCGTTGTTATTCATCGACATTTCCACTTCACAATAACAGCACTTACATTTGACGAACTGACTTATTGGGAAGGTGGCATCCTATGACGATGCCACGTTGAAAGTCACTGAGCTCTTGAGTAAAGGCCATTCTACTGCCAATGTTTGTCTATTCAGATTGCATGGCTGAATGCCTGATTTTATACACCTGTCAGCAGTGGGTGTGGCTGAAAAACCAGAATCCACGAATATGAAGGGGTCCACATACTTTTGTAATTATTGTGTATGTCACTGTCTTCATGTCTGATTGAGAGCCTGTTCACCTGATACTCTTGTTTGTGTGTGTTTGTGTGTGTGTGTGTGTGTGTGTGCGCATGTGTGTCTCTCTTTTACTCAGCACAACAAGGTTACTAAAAACATGCTTTCTTGGCCTGGTGTGTGTCCATGCAGGTGAAGCTGTGGCGTGTGTGTGAACCAGAACAGGAGCAGCCCGGGGGGGCGGAGGTGACCCTGTGTCCCGGAGAGGGTCGTCTGGAGCTGGTCGCCTTCCACCCCACCTCCTCTGGCCTGCTGGCTGTGGGCTCCACCAAGACAGCCCAGCTCTGGGACACCAGCCGCCAACAATCACCACTAGCAGGTAGGATACACTGGAGGAGAGGAGCTTTACACTATGCAGGCATGAAAGAATGGTGAATGCATGAATGCATGCTCTCTTATAGACACTCACAAATGATTGAAGGAATACACACAAACACTCATAATCAATCACTCACAAATGGATCAATACACTACAAACACACTTCTTCACACAAATATAGCAGCAAACAGACCATACACACAATCTGTCAGTCAGTTTGATCCTTTCACAGTTGAAGGTCGAGAGTCGTGCGTCCTCCGAAACACAACCCAACCAAGCCGCACTGCTTCTTGACACAACGACAGTAGATGGCATCGATGACAACGGCATTAACCTGGAAGCCAGCCGCACCAATGTGTCGGAGGAAACACTGTACACCAGGTGACCGTGTCAGCGTGCATTGTGCCCGGCCCGCCACAGGAGTGCGTGATGGGACAAGAACATCCCTGCTGGCCAAACCCTCCCCTAACCCAGACGACTCTGCCTGATGGGTTGCCTGGTTGCGGCCGGGTGACAGAGCCTGGACTTGAACCAATATCTCTAGTGGCACAGCTAGTACTGCGATGCAGTGCCTTAGACCACTGCGCCACTCGGGAGGCCTAGAGGGTGAACCTCAACTGTGTCCCGTGTGACGACTTTCTTCACCATTTGACAAATGCCGTTGTCATCTATGCCATCTACTGTCGTGTCATCATAACCCATACATGCTATGTTGTATCCAACCAGCCATAGCACCATAACCTCATTATGTTCTGTGTACCATTGATCCAGGTGGTCTTAACTGGGTCAACTGGGTCTGCTTTGGGGTTTCTACAATTTATGTAAGGTTGTTTCATCCTGTGTTTCCCTCTGTGTCTTGTGTCTTGGCCTCACCTGTCCCGTGTCTGGACTGCACCTGTCCTGTGTCTGGACTGCACCTGTCCTGTGTCTGGACTGCACCTGTCCTGTGTCTGGACTGCACCTGTCCTGTGTCTGGACTGCACCTGTCCTGTGTCTGGACTGCACCTGTCCTGTGTCTGGACTGCACCTGTCCTGTGTCTGGACTGCACCTGTCCTGTGTCTGGACTGCACCTGTCCTGTGTCTGGACTGCACCTGTCCTGTGTCTGGACTGCACCTGTCCTGTGTCTGGACTGCACCTGTCCTGTGTCTGGACTGCACCTGTCCTGTGTCTGGACCTGTCCTGTGTCTTGGCGTCACCTGTCCCGTGTCTGGGCTGCACCTGTCCTGTGTCTTGGCTGCACCTGTCCCGTGTCTGGGCTGCACCTGTCCTGTGTCTGGGCCCCACCTGTCCTGTGTCTGGGCCTCACCTGTCCCGTGTCTGGGCTCCACTTGTCCCGTGTCTGGGCTCCACTTGTCCCGTGTCTGGGCTTCACCTGTCCCGTGTCTGGGCCGCACCTGTCCCGTGTCTGGGCTGCACCTGTCCCGTGTCTGGGCTGCACCTGTTCTGTGTCTTGGCCTCACCTGTCCTGTGTCTTGGCCTCACCTGTCCTGTGTCTGGGCCTCACCTGTCCCGTGTCTGGGCTCCACTTGTCCCGTGTCTGGGCTCCACTTGTCCCGTGTCTGGGCCGCACCTGTCCCGTGTCTGGGCCGCACCTGTCCCGTGTCTGGGCCGCACCTGTCCCGTGTCTGGGCCGCACCTGTCCCGTGTCTGGGCCGCACCTGTCCCGTGTCTGGGCCGCACCTGTCCCGTGTCTGGGCCGCACCTGTCCCGTGTCTGGGCCTCACCTGTCCCGTGTCTGGGCCTCACCTGTCCCGTGTCTGGGCCTCACCTGTCCCGTGTCTGGGCCTCACCTGTCCCGTGTCTGGGCCGCACCTGTCCCGTGTCTGGGCCGCACCTGTCCCGTGTCTGGGCCGCACCTGTCCCGTGTCTGGGCCTCACCTGTCCCGTGTCTGGGCCTCACCTGTCCCGTGTCTTGGCCGCACCTGTCCCGTGTCTGGGCTGCACCTGTCCTGTGTTTCTACCTGTGCTTTCTTTTCTTTGTCTATTCATCCTGAATCTGTTCTTTATGTACTTTGTTGTTCCTGGTCTTGTGTTAACCTGTGCTGTTGACCTCTCTGTGACCTTTCCTTGACCTTCCCTGTGATAACTTGCGGGCTGAGCTGACCAGTCTCTTGATCGCTGACCTGTGTTTCTGTCTGTAGCTCTGGAGCCGCACGGTGATCAGCTGCAGAGTCTTAGCTGGAAACAGGACGGCTCCCTGCTGGCTTCCTCCTGCAAGGTGAGTCAGTCCTACAGTACATACTGAGGCCAGACAGGAACTATTATTGTCATGTACAGTACATCTAAATATAACCTCAGCAGAAAAAGAAACATCCTCTCACTGTCAACTGTGTTTATTTTCAGCAAACTTAACGTGTAAATATTGGTATGAACATAAGATTCAACAACTGCGACATAAACTGAACAAGTTCCACAGATGTGACTAACAGAAATGGAATAATGTGTCCCTGAACAAAGGGGGGGGTCAAATCAAAATGAATAGTCATTATCTGGGGTGGCCACCAGCTGCATGAAGTACTGCAGTTCACCTCCTCCTCATGGACTGCACCAGATTTGCCAGTTCTTGGTGTGAGGTGTTACCCCACTCTTCCACCATGGCACCTGTAAGTTCCTGGACATTTCTGGGGGAATGGCCCTAGCCTTCACCCTCCCATCCAACAGGTCCCAGACGTGCTCAATGGGATTGAGATACGGGCTCTTCGGTCGCCATGGCAGAACACTGACATTCCTGTCTTGCGGGAAATCACACACAGAACGATCAGTATGGCTGGTGGCATTGTCATGCTGGAGGGTCATGTCAGAATGAGCCTGCAGGAAGGGTACCACATGAGGGAGGAGGATGTCTTCCCTGTAACGCACAGCGTTGAGACTGCCTGCAATCACAACAAGCCCAGTCCGATGACGCTGTGACACACTGCCCCAGACCATGACAGACCCTCCACCTCCAAATAGATCCCACTCCAGAGTACAGGCCTCGGTGTAACACTCATTCCTTTAACGTTAAACGCGAACCCGACCATCACCCCTGGTGATACAAAACAGTGACTCATTAGTGAAGAGCACTTTTTGCCAGTCCTGTTTGGTCCAGCCACGGTAGGTTTGTGCCCATAAGCGACATTGTTGCCGGTGATGTCTGGTGAGGACCTGCCTTACAACATGCCTACAAGCCCTCAGTCCAGCCTCTCTCAACTTATTGTGGATAGTCAGAGCACTGATGGAGGGATTGTGTATCCTGGTGTAACTGGGGCAGTTGTTGTTGTACCTGTCCCGCAGGTATACTGTTCGGCTGTACCGATCCTGTGCAGGTGTTACACGTGGTCTGCCACTGTGAGGACGATCAGCTGTCCATCCTGTCTCCCTGTAGCGCCTTCTTAGGCGTCTCACAGTACGGACATTGAAATTTATTGCGCTGGCCACACCTGCAGTCCTCATGCCTCCTTGCAGCATGCCTAAGGCACGTTCACGCAGATGAGCAGGGACCCTGGACATCCTACTTTTGGTGTTTTTCAGAGTCCGTAGAAAGGCCTCTTTAGTGTCCTCGGTTTTCATAACTGTGACCTTATTTGCCTACCGTCTGTAAGCTGTTAGTGTCTTAAGCACCGTTCCACAGGTGCATGTTCATTAATTGTTTATGGTTCATTGAACAAGCTTGGGAGACAGTGTTTAAACAATGAAGATCTGTGAAGTTATTTGGATTTTTACGAATGATCTTTGAAAGACGGGCTGGATAGCACAGGAGCTGGATAGCACAGGAGCTGGATAGCACAGGAGCTGGATAGAAAAGATGGCAGAAAGTGCATGTTCACATATTGTGAACTACTTTTCAATGGGATCCTACGATAAAGGTTTGTCACATAGAGAAGTTGCTATCTATTGTCGTGTCTTTGGCTATGCCGGATTAAGTGATATGACATGATATTCGATGAAATAATTTATCTGTAATTAATATCACCTGATTGAGCTAATCATGTAAATGTAATTAACTAGAGAGTCGGGCACCACAAAATAATATTTATAGAGCTGTTATCTTCCAAATAAACTCTTAAAGACCTAGTAATATTTTACATCAATAGCAGTCAATATTAATCTTCATTTTACTTCAGTCTCATAATCTGTAAATTGTAAATTCTTGGTTATCTGCAAGAACCCTGGCTAACAATTAGAATCAGCAATACAAAATTGGGTTTAATTATTTATTTACTAAATACCTAACTAATCACACAGAATTCACATACACACAATTAATCATAACTTGATTACAAATGACGTCATAAAGGAAAACGTCCCTAGTGGGCGGAACAGATTTAGTGAAGGTTGAGTGAAGGAGCGGGAAGACTGAGGAACAAAGGGAAGAAGCTGTGCTATCGTAAATACAGTATCTGATGCATTCTAAATTACCGCCCATTTGGAAAAGGAAAATGCAATAAATATTTACTCTGAGCTGCTCCTCAGTAGTTTGGTGGTAGATGGAAGACCGTGTTGCCAAACCGAGTCCTTTGTCCTTTGAAGAATGTCTCTGGTTGTCAATTGGATACGTTGTAGTAACGTCGTTGTGTGATAGACGGGATACTCTGTCTGTTCCTTCCTAACCCTCGTTGCATCTGCTGTTGGACCGTCGTCCCTACATCTTCGGAACAGGAAGTTCTGTTGTCGTCAAGGCTTTATATAGGAAGGGAGAGAAGGGCGTGTTTGAAAAGTTTTATAGCCCATGTCCCTTCACAGAGGCGGGCCACTTAGTGAGCAGCCCTAACTTATGACAACCCACATCTCACATTTTAGAAGCTAAAATCACATTTCATCCCGTCACAAATCATTTCATATTCAAACATTTAAATTGAACAACATTCCATGTGAATCTGATAACTCTGATGTGTAGACTTTCCACTGTAGAGTTTGTCATCTTATCATTGATGAGAATGTCTCAGATGACAACCTAACTGACATCATATTCATTAAGTACCACCGCATATGTTCAATTGTTCGGATTACCAGAATATAGTTCATTTCCCCCCACCTTCTGATGTTCCCAGAATCTCTATGTTAACCAAGGGGTTTGCAAATGTAACCTCAGTAGGTTAGAGAGAGGAAAAAGGGGGGAAGAGGTGTTTATGACTGTCATAAACCTATCCCCCAGGCCAACGTCAAGACACTATCAAGGAAGATTTGTCACATATCAACCTCTCTTTCAATCTTATGTGTTGTGTCTTAAATACTTCCCAACTCTCTAGTGGCAAACAATAGCAGAAGAGGTTCACATAATGTGTGTGTTTGACATCTACATTACGGTTGTACTGTGCGGAATCACTGATCTACAAGTTAAATTACATGTACATACTGTATATTTAGAAGATTATATCGCAGGTGCAGTGAGATGCTTATGTTCATAGCTCAAACAGCGCAGTAATACCGAACAATAATAATAATATAATAACACACACATAACCCCTAAATGAGAAAGAAATTAATAAATATCAGAACGAGCAATGTCAGAGTCCGTGTGTATTGACATTATGGACAGTATATGAATAGAAAATATATGTACAGCCGTAGTTATGTAGGATGAGCCTTGACGAGAACACATATGAAGTGGGTAAAACAGTAAGTAAACATTATTAAAAACCCCTAAGGTCGTTGTTCGTGCCCCTGTGGACATGTAATTAGCATTATTGCTCCCAAGAGTGTGCGCCTATGCCCTCACAGGCCCACCCATAGCTGCGCCCCTGCCCAGTCATGTGAAATCCATAGATGAGGGCCTAATTTGCCAACCTGGGATGGAATACTGTAGTAGCCGCGTCTCCCCAGTAGATGCCACCAACGGAACACCATATCCCCCTGTTTGCCTGATTGGCGCAACCCGACATTAATCAGCTTCTGTTTTTGAGCGGATCATTCCGTCAACAGGGGTGACACTCATTAACCCGGGTAGAGATCTTGTACTCTGACTGACTGTGTCCCACTTTTTATACTTTTATACAGAGTTCTCCATAAAACCTCAACTTTCCCTTGGGTTCTAAAGTGGAAATGAACACAACTCAGGGATTGAAAAAGAGGGATGAGTCTGAGATCACTGATGTAACAGCCAGTTTGTCTAATTGTTTTAGTGTTCTAATACTTTGATCGTGTTGACAGAGGAATTAATTAATGCAAGAGTGAGTGATCCTCACTGAGCAGCCAAGTCTTCATATTAACATTAGTGTGTTATCAGCCAAGTCTTCCTATTAACATTAGTGTGTTAGTTATCAGCCAAGTCTTCCTATTAACATTAGTGTGTTAGTTATCAGCCAAGTCTTCCTATTAACATTAGTGTGTTAGTTATCAGACAAGTCTTCCTATTAACATTACTGTGTTAGTTATCAGACAAGTCTTCCTATTAACATTAGTGTGTTAGTTATCAGCCAAGTCTTCCTATTAACATTAGTGTGTTAGTTATCAGACAAGTCTTCCTATTAACATTAGTGTGTTAGTTATCAGACAAGTCTTCCTATTAACATTAGTGTGTTAGTTATCAGACAAGTCTTCCTATTAACATTAGTGTGTTAGTTATCAGACAAGTCTTCCTATTAACATTAGTGTGTTAGTTATCAGACAAGTCTTCCTATTAACATTAGTGTGTTAGTTATCAGACAAGTCTTCCTATTAACATTAGTGTGTTAGTTATCAGACAAGTCTTCCTATTAACATTAGTGTGTTAGTTATCAGAGTCTTCCTTAGTGTGTTAGTTATCATTAACATTAGTGTGTTAGTTATCAGAAGTCTTCCTAAGTCTTTCCTATTAACATTAGTGTGTTAGTTATCAGACAAGTCTTCCTATTAACATTAGTGTGTTAGTTATCAGACAAGTCTTCCTATTAACATTAGTGTGTTAGTTATCAGACAAGTCTTCCTATTAACATTAGTGTGTTAGTTATCAGACAAGTCTTCCTATTAACATTAGTGTGTTAGTTATCAGACAAGTCTTCCTATTAACATTAGTGTGTTAGTTATCAGACAAGTCTTCCTATTAACATTACTGTGTTAGTTATCAGACAAGTTGCCTTTTCTTTCTCAAACAGAAAACAGTAGGGAACATTGGATGTGTCATTAGTTAGGCCTTAACGAGGCACTGGAGGCAGGGTACATAACTGTTTAGTGTAGGACAACATCCATCAGGCCCCCGCATGCAAAAAAACCCCAGTGACCTCTGACCCCAAGCCCTGCACACGTCCAGGACCATGTTCATTAGGCACCAAATGGAAGAAAATGGGCTGAAACAGGCAGGGACTTCCTGGACTTGTCCAGTAAGAAATCATTGTTTTAGTTTTCCATTACAAAATGTTTTGCTATTTTCTTCTCTAATGAATACATCCCAAGCCTCTTCTGCCCTGCCCGACCCCTGCCTCTCCTGGGGAGAAGGGAGCTATAGTAAGGGTCCTTTCTCCATCCTCTGCTCCCTGACAGGTTCTGCGAGTTACTGCCTTTTTAAAGCAAAGTAAAGAGCAGAGATGAAAAACACGCAGGACGGGACCTCAATCCTCACCTGGCCACAGAGGCCCGTCGCAAGGCCCCAAGAGCGGGTGATTTAGCGCCCCAGGAGAGAGGACCTAGGCATGGAGGCATGTGTGGTGCCCCCTCCTGTCATAAAATAATAACTGTGCTGGAAGGTATTTCCATCGTGTGTGTGTGTGTGCGCGGTTGAGTAGGGGGTGCCAGAGCGGAGGGAGCTCTAGGTTTATGGAAGGGGCGCAGAGGGAGAGAGGGGAGTTTATGAGTAGAAGTGGAATGGTTTCATGTGTAGTTGTAGTTGAACTTGGACACTAGGCAGGTGCCTTTTCATCAGCGGGGGTTAATATAACTCATTTTTTAACACTTCCTGCCTTTGAGGTACAGTATGTGCTGTGGCAAATGTTGGTGTACTTCCCTTGTCCTCTCCTGCTCTCTTGGACACTTTCTCTGTCACATACAGACATTCGGTGATAATCTAGAATCGGCTTTCTATTTCGCAACAAAGCCTCCTTCTCTCACGCCGCCAAACATACCCTAGTAAAACTGACTATCCTACCGATCCTCGACTTCGGCAATGTCATCTACAAAATATTTTCCAATACTCTACTTAGCAAACTGGATGCAGTCTATCACAGTGCCATCCGTTTTGTTACTAAAGCCCCTTATACCACCCACCACTGCGACCTGTATGCCCTAGTCGGCTGGTCCTCGCTACATATTTTTCGCCAGACCCACTGGCTACAGGTCATCTATAAGTCTATGCTAGGTAACGCTCCGTAACAGTCCGCCTTATCTCAGCTCACGATAACAACACCCGATAACAACCTGGAGACTTATATTTCCCTCACTAACTTTGATCGCTGCAGCTGTACATAGTCCATCTGTGAATAGCCCACCCAATCTACCTACCTCATCCCCATATTGTTATTTACTTTTCTGCTCTTTTGCACTCCAGTATCTCTACTTGCACATCATCTGCTAAATTGTATTACTTTGCTACTATGGCATATTTATTGCCTTACCTCTTCAGCCATTTGCACACACTGTATATAGACTTCCTTTTTTCTATTGTGTTATTGACTGTACGCTTGTTTATTCCATGTGTAACTCTGCGTTGTTGTTTGTGTCGCACTGCTTTGCTTTATCTTGGCCAGGTTGCAGTTGTAAATGAGAACTTGTTCTCAACTAGCTTACCTGGTTAAATAAATAGAAAATCTGGTTGGGTTCTCTGAGACAGAGCAAGAGCCCTGGGTGCTTTGTGTTCATTTGTCGCCAAACATTAAAAAATATATATTTTGATCAGAACAGGGAAGGACTACCTGAACTTGTGCAATAAGAAACGCCAATTTTTGGTTCCTGTTGAAAAACATTTAAAAACGTTTCCATAAGGAACCAACCAAGATCAAAACCTACAGAGAGACAGGCTGTCGTGTGACTCTGTGTGCTTAACAGTTGTGTGTCCGAGTGGGGGTCATTTTCCCCTGTTTGTATTTCCAGTGACCAGAAAGGAGTTCGCCCATCAGTCAGTCAGTGATGGCCCGTGCTCAGACCAGAATTACTCTTAACATGATGATAGTCTTTAGGAAGGCTGCTGCTTGCAGGCTTCCTAAGGAGGGGTGGAGAATGAGGGAGAGAGAATGAGGGAGAGAGAATGAGGGAGAGAGGGAGAGAGAAAGAGAGACCGAGAGATGGACAGAGAAGAAAGAGAAAAGCGAAAGACAGAAAAAGAAAGGGAAAAACAGAGTGGAGGAGAAATGTGACACTAGATGAGAGCGTCTGGGGGTTCAGGCTTCTCTGAGTTGTCTGAGACCTGGGGTGTAATTTAACTCAATGGGCCCTTCAATCTCTCCAATACCCTTTATTTAAGCAAATAGGCCCTGTACGTGTGTTCAATTGAGGCCTGGCTCACCCAAATGGGTGAACATGTGGGTGCGCTACGTCAGATGAAGGGAGACCGTGACCATCCATCCGTCACCCAGTGAGCAGCACTCATCATAACAGTCCTGGGGTGTGTTCATTAGGCACTAAATGGAAGAAAGTGGAGCGACTGGAAACTACCAATAAGAGACGCTCAGTTTTGTTTCCCGTTGCATAACATTCTGCTCTGATGTGCTCTAATACACACTACCCAGATGTAGGGGCCAAGAGATGCATAATTCCATCAAGGGCTGTAACAGACTGGTTTTAAACACTGCAGTTCACCTTCCCTAACCTGTTCCATCAATCCTACTCCAAAAAGAGAAACAGTTCCTATCCCATTCCTCTCTCACTACCTCTGTCTTCATGTACTGAACAGCCTCTTTCACTTTCTCCCCATGCTGTTGTCTGCAGCAACAGTTATGACCTCTCTATGGAGTCTTATAGCTTCTGCAGCAACAGGTATGACCTCAGTCTTATAGTCTGCAGTTGACCTCTCTATGGAGTCTTATAGCTTCTACAGCAGCAGGTATGACCTCTCTATGGAGTCTTGTAGCTTCTACAGCAGCAGGTATGACCTCTCTATGGAGTCTTGTAGCTTCTACAGCAGCAGGTATGACCTCTATGGAGTCTTATAGCATCTGCAGCAACAGGTATGACCTCTCTATGGAGTCTTATAGCTTCTACAGCAGCAGGTATGACCTCTCTATGGAGTCTTATAGCATCTGCAGCAACAGGTATGACCTCTATGGAGTCTTGTAGCTTCTACAGCAACAGGTATGACCTCTCTATGGAGTCTTGTAGCTTCTACAGCAACAGGTATGACCTCTCTATGGAGTCTTATAGCATCTGCAGCAACAGGTATGACCTCTATGGAGTCTTGTAGCTTCTACAGCAACAGGTATGACCTCTCTATGGAGTCTTGTAGCTTCTACAGCAACAGGTATGGCCTCTCTATGGAGTCTTGTAGCTTCTACAGCAACAGGTATGACCTCTCTATGGAGTCTTGTAGCTTCTACAGCAACAGGTATGACCTCTCTATGGAGTCTTATAGCATCTGCAGCAACAGGTATGACCTCTCTATGGAGTCTTGTAGCTTCTGTTAATGTGGGTTTTTCACATTATGGGTTCAAAACAGTGAGCAGATATTCCCCTTTCGCTTCATATTGAATATACTTTTTATCCAGCTCCGTTTTAATAGACACACACACACACACACTCCCATGATAAAGAAATATTATTAGTTATTATCAGTGTGTGACCCAACTCCTCCTGATGTCACACAGTCTGGACAGTCAGTCACTGGGGATTGACACTGTTTTTTGTGGGGAGTTGCCATGGACAACTGGAAAGGGGAGGTTGGCTGTGTGCATGTGTGTGAAAGCTATACAGCAGGGTTGAACTCATTAACAACAGCTTGAGAATGATTTTCTTTCTATGCCACTTTGATTAAACAGCTGCAGACTCTGCGCACACACACACACACACACACATACACACACACACTTGTGTTTGTGTTAGGGAGAGTGTGGCCACCCCATCTGTGTGTCTATGAGAGGGTGGATCACGTGTGTGTGTTTAAAGCCAATAGGTTATTGTCAGGAGGTTATGAGGGACTGTTTGAGTTTGTCTGTTTATACTAGTGGGCACATTGCATGGGACTGACACTCGTCCAGCTGTTTATACTAGTGGGCACATTGCATGGGACTGACACTCATCCAGCTGTTTATACTAGTGGGCACATTGCATGGGACTGACACTCATCCAGCTGTTTATACTAGTGGGCACATTGCATGGGACTGACACTCATCCAGCTGTTTATACTAGTGGGCACATTGCATGGGACTGACACTCATCCAGCTGTTTATACTAGTGGGCACATTGCATGGGACTGACACTCATCCAGCTGTTTATACTAGTGGGCACATTGCATGGGACTGACACTCATCCAGCTGTTTATACTAGTGGGCACATTGCATGGGACTGACACTCATCCAGCTGTTTATACTAGTGGGCACATTGCATGGGACTGACACTCATCCAGCTGTTTATACTAGTGGGCACATTGCATGGGACTGACACTCATCCAGCTGTTTATACTAGTGGGCACATTGCATGGGACTGACACCCATCCAGCTGTTTATACTAGTGGGCACATTGCATGGGACTGACACCCATCCAGCTGTTTATACTAGTGGGCACATTGCATGGGACTGACACTCATCCAGCTGTTTGCGGCCAGATAGTTTCCCCTCCGGCAGATGATTTTGTTTGTTGTTAGAACACTGAATAGTTCTCTTTTGACAAGGGTGGTGTGTGTGTGTTTGCGGGTGTGTGTGTGTGTGTAGTGTGTTAAGGTCAGTAAGGGCAGCCAGTCTCTCGAGGCGATGGTTGATGATCTGTCCACCCTGCCTTGTCTGCTGTGTTTTCCCTGCTGTGTGTGTGTTGGTCTGTGTGTTGTTGGGACAGGGCCTGACACTGTGGTCTCTGAGCCCTGGCTTCAGCCTGGGTCACAGAGGCCCAATGCCACAGCCTTAGGCTACACTAACCTGTGGGTGGGCTGTCACCACACACACACACACACACACACACACACACACACACACACACACACACACACACACACACACACACACACACAGCTTTAGAATTAGGAAAACCCCTGTTTGTTATTCCAAGCAGTGAACAGCAAATAAATCCATCATCCATAGTGGGGACTGCTGGGGGAAAACACACACACACACACACACACACACACACACTTTGAACTGGGTCTTTGAAGGCAAGGCCAGGGGAACCACTTCCTCTCAACAATCACTTTCTTCAACTTTGATTTCAGCTGGGGTGTGTGTGTGTGTCTCACAGAAAGGTTAATGCCGGTCTGCCTGTCTGTTTTCTGGTTGTGTGTGTGTGTGTTTGTGCTTTCACTGTGTAAGTGCACAAAAACCTGAGTCCTTGTATCAGTCAGTGTCATTGCCCTGATTCTTTCTGACATGCCTTGATGTCTTGGTGGGGGTTGTGTTTGGTCTGAGGGTTATTACAGTTGTTACCTGTTATTATGCTGTATGTTTCTATCAGTGTTTCACTGATATCTGAGCCCTGTGTCATATTGAGTGACACACACATACACACCAGGACAGGAGTGTCCCCGGCCACAGCCGGTTCCCATTACACCCCATTTCCTCGCAATCACAGAGGAACCCCTCTCTGATTGTCTGGCCTGATTACTGCCGTATGCTGAGGGCCAGTGGGGGTGAAGTGAAGGGGGGTAGGGTAAAGGGGGGTTGGGGGGGACACAATGGGGCAAGGACGGATCACTGAATTACTGCTCTATGATTCATAAAGCGTCACAGAGTAGGACTGCTGATCTAGAATCAGTTTGTCCTTTTAGATCATAATGACTACCATTATTTGGACAGGTAGGGCCTGATCCTAGATCAGCATCTCCTACTCTGAGATGTTCTATGGAAAAGGGCTGAGGATCAGTCAGATCTGATACATATTCAGGGCCCAGAGTTTTACCGGTTCAGACCACATGGTCAGGAACACCTTGTGCCTCCAGTTACATAGTCTGCCGTAACTCCTGGCTCCTGTGATATAGTCAGAGAAAGTTTGAATCCTAAGCAACCTGCATTCACCTTGTTTGAAGTACAATATACCAACATAGCTTTGATCTACTACAGTAGCTATGTGCTGGAAAACCTTGGTAGAGCATGGATGGAGTAGGCGTTGTGATGCTCATGTGAATTTCCTATCTTTTTTGGCTTCAGACCAATCCCCCCAACTTCTCACTTAAAAAATGTTTTAGTTTTTAATACACTCCAAGGAAAGTTTATTAGGTACACCCATCTAGTACCGGGTCGGAACTCCCTTTGCCTCCAGAACAGCCTGAATTCTTTGGGTAATGGAATCATTGCTCAATTGGTATCAAGGGACCTAACGTGCCCGGAAAACATTCCCCTCACCACCGCCACCAGCCTGTACCGTTGACACCAGGCAGGATGGGGCCATGGACTCATGCTGCTTACGCCAAATCCTGACTCCACCATCAGCATGATGCAACAGGAACCAGGGTTTGTCGGACTAGGCAATGTTTTTCCACTTCTCAATTGTCCACTATTGGTGATCACGTGCCCACTGGAGCCACTTGTTCATGTTTTTAGCTGATAGGAGTGGAACCCTGTGTGGATGTCTGCTGCAATAGTGCATCTGTGACAAGGACTGATGAGTTGTACTGCCGTTATTATTGTACTGCGCCGTGAAAAGCCCAGGAGGCCGGACATTTCTGAGATACTGGAACCGGTGCACGCCTTGCACCGATGATCATACCACGCTCAGTCGCTTAGGCCACTGGTTTTGCCCACTGAATGACTCGATGCCTGTCTGCCTGTTTTATACAGCCAGACACAGACACGTGACTCATTATCTGTAGGAGTGAACCATTTTTGTGAATGGAGTGTTGTACCTAATAAACTGTCCAGTGAGTGTATTGGTGTCTGCTGAAATGAAATCGTCAGTCATTTCATGGACTGTGGGTTAGTTATTTCAAGATTTTATAGTGGTTCACTGTAATCATGGTTGGCTTCTACAAATACCAGGAGAATGCTGTGTTGCACTGTTTAAGACCATGCTAACATTTTCTGGTGTTGTTCAGTTCCATATGCCTGTCATGATTTAGAAGAGTAAGAAAGGGACCAATCAGTTTGGGCTTCTGATTCAAATCTAAAGATCTGTCAACATTGTCTTGTAGCGTTCATTTAAGTACTTCTGTGTCATTTTCCAAGTAACCCCAATACACATCTTTTTTGTTTTCTAGGACAAAAAGCTGCGAGTCTTTGACCCCAGAGCCCAGCTGACACCTGTTCAGGTAAGTTACTATACTGAACTCCACATCTCCTCTAACCCACAAGAACTAACCAGAAGCATCATTCATTGCCATCCATCCAGTGAATGTATGCTGCTTGACAGAGCTCATAGAATGAATGGGTAGATTAACAGAGGACAGGGGTTATGCATTCTGTATGACTGTGACCTGGCTCTCTGACTTTGTCCTGGAGGTCAGCGGAGGTCAGCCTGCCGGACCAGGTATCAGAGGGTTAAAGCGTGTTACTCTGTGTGTCTCTGTAACACTTCACAAGATGGAGAACTACAGGCACGGTCAGCTCTCCATCTCCTCTGTGTTGATTTATAATGGCCGACCTCCTGACCCTTCCCTCTGGAAGCTGCCCTGTCAGTCTGCCTTGCCCCACTCTGTGGTGGGATGGTGTAGGGTGAACTTGCCCCTACATGCTGGTCTTTGCTCAGGTGTGAATTTTCTTCACTTATGGTTAAGATTAGGATTGGTTGAGGGGAAGCTGATCCCAGATCTGTACCTAGGGGAAAGATGACCTAGTCCCACTGAAAAACATGGTGGCTTTGGCCCAAAGCTCTCACCACTGTCCCTCCTCCTGATTTATCTAAGTATTGATTCATTAGGACTGTACACAAGTTAGTTACCCGTGGGAACCAAGGGAAACATTAGGAATGGTGTTGTTGGTGTGACCTTGAACCTCTGTGACCTCTGGTTACTTCCTTACTGGGATTTATCGGAGTTGTTGACGATGGCATCTCAGTCCCAGCTTTTGGCCAATCAACCCTGAGCAAGGCAGTTAACCCACTGTTCCCCGGGCGCGGGAGACGTGGATGTTGATTTAAGGCAGCCAATCGCACCTCTGATTCAGAGGGGTTGAGTTATGTGGAAGACACATTTCAGTTGAAAGCATTCAGTTGTACTACTGACTAGGTACCCCCTTTCCTTTCCAATGGTACTCCATCACAACCAGCAGGAATGAGGAGGGGGCACACGCAAACCCTCCTGTATGTGTGTGTGCAACATTGAGAAATTATTCTCTCACTTTTTGGCAGCAGACATCAAGGGGACTTCCCAGAGAGATTTCATTAGTGTTATAGTCCCTGTGTTAGTCTCCCTCTGTCTTCTGTAAACAGAGACTGGCTGGAAAAACAATACATGCTCTAGCCAGCAGATTAAATATTACACACCGCTCAGCGCCCACCGCCCGGGTGTAAATACCTGGAGGACAGCTCACTGCCAAAGAGGGTGTGTGTGTGTGTGTGTGTGTGTGTGTGTGTGTGTGTGTGTGTGTGTGTGTGTGTGTGTGTGTGTGTGTGTGTGTGTGTGTGTGTGTGTGTGTGTGTGTGTGTGTGTGTGTGCGTGGCTATGACACCTTTGTAAAAGGATTACTGTTTCACAGGCCTCTGTGCCGACTGACATCATGCGCTTTGTCTTAAAGGAAGTTGAGAAAAGTTCCATATGGATTTTTCTGTACGTGGCCTTGGGCATTGTGTACATGAGTCTCTGTGTGTGTGTCTATTTACTGTGAGCGTGTTTGCTGAATCAATGTGAGAGAGGATAACTGGCTCCAGTCCAAGTGTTTGAACCCTCCAGTACAATATTTACCTCGGGTGTGTCAATCTGTCAGACACTGGAGAACCTTTCTGATGACATCTCCTGCTTTTAACCAACAGGACAGCACTCCCATGGAATATTACTTCAGGTTGTGGATGCGTTTGGCAATGGGACCATTGTTAGAAATGAACTGCTACTCAAATGACTGAATTCCTTAGATCTCTCGATGCGTTTGGATAAAGAACATTGTGAAACTGAAGTAAAACCTGCTGGAATGTTTTCAGTTTGCTCATTTAAAGGTTCTTTGTGAAGGGTCCACATGTCTGGAACTCATGACCCAGGGCTTTGGAAACACTCACACTTACACTCACACTCACACACTCACACTCTCATATTCATCAAGATGACCTGATAAGTGTGCAATAGTTAAACCAGAAAGCCCCATCATCTCAGCCCCCTTGACAGGTTTCAGATGTCTCTCTGGAGAACGTGAGAAGGAGCACCACTCCCATTAACACCATGCTAGATGGTAGAGTAGACTTTAACGAGCAGAGCAGTGGTTCATCCTAACACACAGCTGGTGGGTGTGAATCTAAAGTATACATGGGTCTCAGAGTACTGTTAAACACAGTATTACACACAGCATTACATTTCAGTTAACACTGGGGATCTGACAGACATTCACTGCATCACAATGAAATCTGGGGGAAACCGACGGCGGTTTAGTTTTAGATGTCTTTGTGATGCCCCCAGATGTCTTTGCGATGCCCCCAGATGTCTTTGTGATGCCCCCAGATGTCTTTGTGATGCCCCCAGGTGTCTTTGTGATGCCCCAGATGTCTTTGTGATGCCCCAGATGTCTTTGTGATGCCCCCAGATGTCTTTGTGATGCCCCCAGATGTCTTTGTGATGCCCCCAGATGTCTTTGTGATGCCCCAGATGTCTTTGTGATGCCCCCAGATGTCTTTGTGATGCCCCCAGATGTCTTTGTGATGCCCCAGATGTCTTTGTGATGCCTCCAGGTGTCTTTGTGATGCCCCAGATGTCTTTGTGATGCCTCCAGGTGTCTTTGTGATGCCCCAGATGTCTTTGTGATGCCCCAGATGTCTTTGTGATGCCTCCAGATGTCTTTGTGATGCCCCAGATGTCTTTGTGATGCCCCCAGATGTCTTTGTGATGCCCCAGATGTCTTTGTGATGCCCCAGATGTCTTTGTGATGCCCCCAGATGTCTTTGTGATGCCCCAGATGTCTTTGTGATGCCCCAGATGTCTTTGTGATGCCCCCAGATGTCTTTGTGATGCCCCAGATGTCTTTGTGATGCCCCCAGATGTCTTTGTGATGCCCCCAGATGTCTTTGTGATGCCCCAGATGTCTTTGTGATGCCCCAGATGTCTTTGTGATGCCCCAGATGTCTTTGTGATGCCCCCAGATGTCTTTGTGATGCCCCAGATGTCTTTGTGATGCCCCAGATGTCTTTGTGATGCCCAGATGTCTTTGTGATGCCCCAGATGTCTTTGTGATGCCCCAGATGTCTTTGTGATGCCCCCAGATGTCTTTGTGATGCCCCAGATGTCTTTGTGATGCCCCCAGATGTCTTTGTGATGCCCCCAGATGTCTTTGTGATGCCCCAGATGTCTTTGTGATGCCCCAGATGTCTTTGTGATGCCCCAGATGTCTTTGTGATGCCCCAGATGTCTTTGTGATGCCCCCAGATGTCTTTGTGATGCCCCCAGATGTCTTTGTGATGCCCCCAGATGTCTTTGTGATGCCCCCAGATGTCTTTGTGATGCCCCAGATGTCTTTGTGATGCCCCAGATGTCTTTGTGATGCCCCTTTGTGATGCCCCAGATGTCTTTGTGATGCCCCCTTTGTGATGCCCCCAGATGTCTTTGTTTGATGCCCCCAGATGTCTTTGTGATGCCCCCAGATGTCTTTGTGATGCCCCCCCTTATGCATGATGTCTTTGTGATGCCCCAGATGTCTTTGTGATGCCCCCAGATGTCTTTGTGATGTCTTTGTGATGCCCCAGATGTCTTTGATGCCCCAGATGTCTTTGTGATGCCCCCAGGTGTCTTTGTGATGCCCCCAGGTGTCTTTGTGATGCCCCCAGGTGTCTTTGTGATGCCCCCAGGTGTCTTTGTGATGCCCCCAGGTGTCTTTGTGATGCCCACAGATGTCTTTGTGATGCCCCCAGATTGATTGATTGTTTATGTCAAACTTAAAGGGGTACTGATATTAACAGTTTTGATATTTTAAATGAATGATACTCATTGGTTGTTGAAGGATATCCCTTATGCATGCTGTCCAAAGCTCCATCTATGATTTTAAGTGGTAACATTTCTCCAGCCCCATCTCTGAGGCTTATATCAAGTCAAGTGGTAGGGCTCCTGTTTTGTTGTTTTTAAATGATAGAGTGGGTCTTTTAAGATGCATTCCACTAGGGTTTCTGTCTTGTCTTCTGCCCCCACAATGCATTGTAACAACTCTGTCTGTTCTGTCATGATTTGATGGAAGCGAATTGCCGGCGAGGCCACAATATAAACAGTACCGGTCTCAAAACGGTCTGAACTTTGTCTGTGTATGTTGCTACCCTCATAGATAAAAACAATTAGTTGTTTTCTTCATGACTGAGCCATGGTTTCCTCATCAACTGAGGCCACGGAACACTGCACCACAATCTTCTGTCGGAGGAAAGCCGCCCTGGTTCAAACGCTTTCAAATCAAATTGTCATATGTGGTGAATACAACAGGTGTAGATTTTACCATGAAATGCTTACTTATGAGCCCTTTTCCAACAATGCGAAGTAAAAAGTGTTTTCTATTTGCTCATTTTCTAACACAATAAATAACAATAACGAGGCTCTATACAAATTTTTTCTCTAGCCCGCCTGGAGTGCAAAATGGCCATGGTTTATACTTTTGGGACTAGACTATTGGCCCATTAAGTGAGACCAGCTCAATCTAGCACATAATGTAGTATTTGAAATGATTTCCAGTAGTGTTTGAACCCAGGTCTGGAGGAAAGCTGGTAACTATTAAAGAGAGGATCTCCTCTAAAGGAGGTGAGAAGTGATGAAGTGTTTTGACTTCACTAAACAAATCATGTCATCGTTCAGCAGGCGTTCAGTGCTGCAGTACCATCCAGGGCTATATCTTGGAGCCTGTCCTGATTCCACCCCAAGCCAAACCTGGGTGAAGTGGTTGTTAGAGGAGTTTGCTTGCTAAAGCACTGTTGACTGGACTAGCTTTCATTCAGTACAGTACCATCCAGGGACATATGGAGCAGATTTTTGACGTGTCCTGTTCAACCGTAGCCTGGACGCCAAACTGTTGCGATGTTCATTTGGCATGACAATCACCATATGAGTTTGCAAGATGGCACAAACAGATCTGGGACCAGGCTAGTTCAACCGTAGCCGAGATGCCAAACTTGGGTGTGCTTCAGCCTACTCTTTCTAAAGCCTTAACCTTCGTTACGGCAGTTTGTTTGCTTAAGCATAACCATATGGGGCAACCATGCTACATGTAGCTTCCACCCAGCTTCTAGCTACAGTATATCACCATCTCTCTGGTTCCCACTAAGGCCAAGCTGCCAAGTCAAAATGCTCTTTATCGGGAAAATGTATGAAATCGAAAATGTGTGTTTTGCTCTTAACCTACCCCTAAATTAAGGTTAGGATGGACATGATTATGTTCCCTTATAGGCAGGTGGAGTAAATATATAGACAGTAATTGTAGCTGTGATTTTTGCTGTATTTATGGGGAAAGAGAGCTTGCTGGGTAATTTAAGCTTCGGACAGGAAGAGCCGTATTCCAACTGCGTGTGTGTGTGTGCATGCACGCACGCATGCTGCACACATAGTGTACATTTAGATAGCTGGCACAGGTTGTGTGTGTGTGTGTGTGTGTGTGTGTGTGTGTGTGTGTGTGTGTGTGTGTTCTCAGAATCTCTCACTCTGAAACGTATCGTTTTGATCTTTGGATGTTTTCCACTTGGTCCCTTTCAGACAATGTTTGTGAACTCAGTGCAGTTTGCTTCATTTTTTGTGAAGTAGTGCAGGAACTCAGACCCCTCCAAGAGCCCATGAAGAGAACCCAACTGAGGCCATCTCGTGATGTGGTCTGAGTTGTTATTATTCTCGCACCACACACTAGATCAGGTCTTCCCAAACTCGGTCCTGTAGGCTAAGAGAGATCTTTAAGCTGTTTATTTGATTGTGGGGGTTTGAATGGTGTGAGAAGACCACAACATATTTGGTGGGAATCACTAAAATCAATTCTAGCTCTTATATAAGGGGCAGTAGCCTGCATTGGCTGTACAATTTTCAATTACAGCATGATTTAATCTGCAGTTATTCATCTGCTATTAATTCTGTTACCGATAATATTTTCACATTAATTGTATCGTGTGATTACATTATGAGTCTAATAATTGCAATCTATTAGCTTTCAAAATGTTAGTCTGATAACAACATGTTCTGATTACATGGCTTGTCCTGCAATTTGTAAAGAAGTGTATTGAGTGAATTTTGGAAAAAGATCTTGGTTCCCTTCTAAACATAGAAATGTCAACCCAAAGAGGACTGAGTCACTTTAAAGAGGACTGAGATTGGTTCTTTTAAAGATGATTCTATGTGAAAACACCCGTATTTTACATTTGACTACCTTTCAGTGCTTGTTTACTGTCCCCTTTTTTTGTTTCTTATAGAAACACCTGATATTTATCTGTCTCTCCCCATGGCTCTGTACTTTCCCTAATCATCCCCAAAATGTCTGTCTCCCTTCCTAGAGGCATCTTACTGACCTCCCTAGCGAGGCCTCTTCCCTGCCCATACTTAGTTACAAGGTTTGGTGTGGTGCACGTGCCTGTGTTTGTGTCCCATCCGTGTGTGTGTTGGAATTACAGAGCTGAAAATACTCCTCATACTTTTGGGCCAGAGCTGGCTGCAGATTCGGAGGCTGTGGTCCCTGGCAGGGAAGAGGAGAGAGGGAGACAGGAAAGGGAATGGTTTGGTTTCTCTGGCCAGATTCCTCCATTTGGGCTTTGGTGAAATTAGAGAGGGCCTGGAATGGGTTTTGGAGGAGAGTGAGTAGGGCAAAGGAGTGAAAACACACCAGTCAACTGCATTACTGAGACCGGACACTCCCCTCTCTCGAACCTCTCTCCCCTGTAACTTTAAACATACATGGTGTGTGTGTGTCTGTGTCTGTGTCTGTGTCTGTGTCTGTGTCTGTGTCCGCGTGACTGCTCAGAATCTTATTTTTCATTATAGGAGGGGTGTGTGTGTGTGACTGCTCAGAATCTTATTTTTCATTATAGGAGGTGTGTGTGTGACTGCTCAGAATCTTATTTTTCATTATAGGAGGTGTGTGTGTGACTGCTCAGAATCTTATTTTTCTTTATAGGAGGTGTGTGTGACTGCTCAATCTTATTTTCTTCATAGGAGGTGTGTGTGTGTGACTGCTCAGAATCGTATCTTTCTTTATAGGAGGTGTGTGTGTGTGACTGCTCAGAATCTTATTTTCATTACAGGAGGTGTGTGTGACTGACTGCTCAGAATCTTATTTTTCATTATAGGAGGTGTGTGTGTGACTGCTCAGAATCTTATTTTTCTTTATAGGAGGTGTGTGTGTGACTGCTCAGAATCTTATTTTTCTTTATAGGAGGTGTGTGTGACTGCTCAATCTTATTTTTCTTTATAGGAGGTGTGTGTGACTGCTCAATCTTATTTTTCTTCATAGGAGGTGTGTGTGTGTGACTGCTCAGAATCTTATTTTTCTTTATAGGAGGTGTGTGTGTGACTGCTCAGAATCTTATCTTTCTTTATAGGAGGTGTGTGTGTGTGACTGCTCAGAATCTTATTTTTCATTACAGGTGTGTGTGTGTGTGTGTGTGTGTGTGTGTGTGACTGCTCAGAATCTTATTTTTCATTATAGGAGGTGTGTGTGTCACTGCTCAGAATCTTATTTTTCTTTATAGGAGGTGTGTGCGTATGTGGATCTCATGGTCATTCAGACTCACATTTGTCGTTACAGGAAGTCCACACTAGCAGTGGGCATGGTGGGCTAGCTTCCAGACGGTGTGGACTCTGGCTGCCATGACAATGAGGCTCTGTGGCTGACTGTGGCTAGAGTAACTTATACAGTATTACTGTTTTGGGCCAGAGGGAAGAGCTGTGAAATAGAAGAGGTGGGGTATAGGGAGGGAGGCAGGGAGGGTGAAAATAGACAGGCAGAGAGACCTAGAGGCTAACCAATAGATTTCACCACTGGTTTTGTCCTCCTTCCGTTGTTGTTGTCCCTTGATTATGATGTATTTTGGTATTTGGTATTTTCTTAGGATCCCCTTTAGCTGGTGTGAAAGCAGCAGCTACTCTTCCTGGGGTCAACACAGAACATGAGACATGAACATACAGAACAGCACTTTGCAGCACTTGCATATTCAAGATAAGTCGAAACTAGAGCCTGAAAGACTTTTTGGAGTGTGGTGTCAAAAAAGCAGAGCATCTCTTTATTACGGACAGACGTCTCCCCAGCTTTACGACCATTGAATCTATATGTTTTGAATCTGAAAGATTGTAAACTAAGGTGACACCAAGTAATTTAGGCTCCTCAACTTGTTCAACAGCCACACCATTCATTACCAGATTCAGCTACGGTCTAGAGCTTAGGGAATGATTTGTACCAAATACAATGCTCTTCGTTTTAGAGATGTTCAGGACCAGTTTATTACTGGCCACCCATTCCAATACTCACTGCAACTCTCTTGTTAAGGGTTTCAGTGACTTCATTAGCTGTGGTTGCTGACATGTATATGGTTGAATCATCAGCGTACATTGACACACCGGCTTTATTTCATGCTTATGGCAGGTCATTGGTAAAAATAGAACTAGTAAAGGGCCTAGAGAGCTGTCATGTGGTACACCACACTTTACATGTTTGACATTAAAGAAAACCCTCTGATTTCTATTAGATATATATAGTTCTGAATCCATGATATGGCACAGTTTGAAAATCCATAAAACATCAGTTTTCTCAACAAGAGGTTATGGTGAATAATATAAAAGGCTGCACTAGGATCTAACAGTACAGTTCCCACAGTCTTCTTATTATCAATTTATTTCAACCAATCATCAGTATTTTGTGTCAGTGCAGTACATGTTGAGTGCCCTTCTCTATATGCATGCTGAAAATCTGTTGTCAATTTGTTTACTGAGAACTAGCATTGTATTTGGTCAAACACCATTTTTCCCCAACAGTTTGCTAAGAGCTGGCAACAAGCTGATAGGTCTGCTGTAAGAACCAGTAAACACCACTTTACTTGGGTAGTGGAATGACTTTGGCTTCCTTCCAGGCCTGAGGACAAAGAATTTCCTTTAGGCTCAGATTAAAGATATGACAGATAGGAGTGGCTATAGAGTCCGCTACCATCCTCAGTAGCTTTCCATCTAAGTTGTCAATGGCAGGAGGTTTGTCATTATTGATCAATTACAATCATTTTTCCACCTCTCCCACACAAACTAGTCACTCCATTTTCCCCATCTCTTTCAACCATACAGTTTTTCAATTTCTCATCTATCCATGGAGTCAATTTCTTAACAGGTGCATGTTTAGCAATAATTGGAAGAAACAATTGTAATAAATTAATCAAGTGCAGCATCTGGAGATACTCTTATTCATCACAGTGTCCGGAAGCTCGGAGCTCTGTGCGTCCTTGTGCACTCTAATGGGAGAGTTGGAAGGTGCACCGGGAAGCCGGCCCGATCCAGTTGGAAAAACATTCCTCTTGGCCGCAAAGTAGCTCAGATCATACTGCAGATTCCCTTAGCAGTAGTTCTACTACAGTTCTATAGTTCTACTACACTATGCATGGATAGACGTGTGTATGCAGGCATCTGAGCATGTTCACATGCATGCACACACGAACGCAGGCACGAACACAGACTCTTATAGATTGATTTTGACTCAAATCTCCGGGTTAGACACATAGTAGACACGTCAGAAATATTAAAAGGTCAAGAACAAAACTTTTAACTTCCACATTTGAGAGAAATTCATATTTTTGTCTCTTTTAATGTGAATCCCCATCTTCAGCATGAGGGCGACGACCACAGTGGATACAGCGATAGTCTCTCTTGAGTACCAGCATTAAACCCTACTACAGAGACGACAGCGATACAGTCCGTCCTGAGTACCAGGCCAGCATTAAACCCTACTACAGAGACTACAGCGATACAGTCCGTCCTGAGTACCAGGCCAGCATTAAACCCTACTACAGAGTGGCAGGCCAGCATTAAACCCTACTACAGAGACTACAGTGATACAGTCCGTCCTGAGTACCAGGCCAGCATTAAACCCTACTACAGAGACTACAGCGATACAGTCCGTCCTGAGTACCAGGCCAGCATTAAACCCTACTACAGAGACTACAGTGATACAGTCCTTCCTGAGTACCAGGCCAGCATTAAACCCTACTACAGAGACGCAGGCCAGCATTAAACCCTACTACAGAGACTACAGTGATACAGTCCGTCCTGAGTAGGCCAGGCCAGGCCAGCATTAAACCCTACTACAGAGACTACAGTGATACAGTACCAGGCCAGCATTAAACCCTACTACAGAGTCCGTCCTGACCAGGCCAGGCCAGCATTAAACCCTACTACAGAGACTACAGTGATACAGTCCGTCCTGAGTACCAGGCCAGCATTAAACCCTACTACAGAGTGGCAGGCCAGTCCGTCCTGAGTACAGGCCAGCATTAAACCCTACTACAGAGACTACAGTGATACAGTCCGTCCTGAGTACCAGGCCAGCATTAAACCCTACTACAGAGACCAGCATTAAACCCTACTACAGAGACTACAGTCCGTCCTGAGTACCAGGCCAGCATTAAACCCTACTACAGGCCAGATTAAACCCTACAGAGTCCGTCCTGAGTACCAGGCCAGCATTAAACCCTACTACAGAGTGGATACAGGCCAGCATTAAACCCTACTACAGAGACTACCCTAGTGATACAGAGACTCAGTGATACAGTCCGTCCTGAGTACCAGGCCAGCATTAAACCCTACTACAGAGACTATTAAACCCTAGAGACTACAGATACAGTCCGTCCTGAGTACCAGGCCAGCATTAAACCCTACTAAGAGACCACCCTAGTACCAGGCCAGCATTAAACCCTACTACAGAGACTACAGTGATACCAGCATTAAACCCTACTACAGAGACTACAGTGATACAGTCCGTCCTGAGTACCAGGCCAGCATTAAACCCTACTACAGAGACTACAGTGATACAGTCCGTCCTGAGTACCAGGCCAGCATTAAACCCTACTACAGAGACTACAGTGATACAGTCCGTCCTGAGTACCAGGCCAGCATTAAACCCTACTACAGAGACTACAGTGATACAGTCCGTCCTGAGTACCAGGCCAGCATTAAACCCTACTACAGAGTACCAGGCCAGCATTAAACCCTACTACAGAGTACCAGGCAGGCCAGCATTAAACCCTACTACAGAGTACCAGGCCAGCATTAAACCCTACTACAGAGACTACAGTGATAACAGTCCGTCCTGAGTACCAGGCCAGTATTAAACCCTACTACAGAGTGGCAGGCCAGCATTAAACCCTACTACAGAGTGGCAGGCCAGCATTAAACCCTACTACAGAGTGGCAGGCCAGCATTAAACCCTACTACAGAGTGGCAGGCCAGCATTAAACCCTACTACAGAATGCCAGGTCGGCATTAAGTCTGATCTCTGTGGCTCCATTCCCCAACACTGTACTGTACTACATGATGTGTTTATTGATTGCTGTCTGTGTTATCTTGTTGAACTGTATTATCTATGAGCCTATAATCCAGAAAGGAAAAAACTGAGGTCAAAGTTGTTGTTGAGGAGAAGCCCATATCTGGGTAGGTAGACTGTGGGATAGTTCAGCCATGACATGTTTACAACCGGGATGGAAGAGGAATTTTTGTTGGAAACGCACCCACACGTTTACAATGGGAGAAGAGGAATCAGTCTTGGAAACACAGTCCACTTATTAAACCTGTTTGTTTTCAGACAAAGTTCACAGTTAACAAGGTTGCTATAGTAACCATCTAGCCACTTCTGAATTGGGCCATTGCTGTTCAATTTCAAGTCCAGCGGACAGCGTGACTGGGTGTATTAAAAAGCACTGTTAGAAACATGGTTAGATTGATTCCTTGTGTAATGGGGAATGTGTGTACTAGCTTTGACGTTTTCTTGGATAGTTCCCATTCTGTACTTTATGGATGTTGTATTTCGTGTTTCACAATGTTGACGTGATACCACATGATGTGCTGGTGTTAGATGTTCTCTGACCCTAAACACTTTTTATTCTCAAGGAAGTATCAACATCTCATTCTTTGGCAGCGCTGAAAGACGGTTTGTGTGAGAATACATTATTTGGATGAAGAAAAAAGGGAAAACCTGTTAAGTAATTTAGACCTTTTTAAGGAATCAGAAACCTCTAAAGAACCTGAACTATAACAGTTATAATGCTATTCAAATTAACATGGATGTGTGTGTGCGCATTTGTGTGTGTGCGTTCGTGTGTGTACCATTTTGTTTTATTGCACTCATAACCTGGACTCAGATCTGTTTATGCTGCCATGGGAGTTGGCTGTGCTGCACTAACAGATCTGGGACCAGGCTACAATGCTCGTCCTGAAGAGTGAAATCTAAATCGAAAGAGATGCGCATCTGCAATCTGAACTGTACTAACCTGTACCTGTGACCCTTATGATTGATGCTCCCGACCCCCGCACCTCACCTTCCTCTTCCCTCCGCGTAATCCTATATCACATGGTTTATACTGACGTTTTAAACATTTCGGACCAAAAGCACATCTTATTTTGTTAAAAAATTAAATAAAATAAAAATAATAATTCAAATGTATTTGTAATAATTACACCAGCCATTAGGCTGATAGGCTTGAAGTCATAATCAGCGCTGTGCTTGTGAAGAGCTGCTGGCAAAATGCACTAAAGTGCTGTTTGAATGAATGCTCACGAGCCTGCTGCTGCCTACTATCACTCAGTCAGACTGCTCTATCAAATCAGAGACTTCATTATAACATAATACACAGAAATACAAGCCTTTGGTCATTAATAAGGTCAAATCCGGAAACTATCATTTCAAAAACAGAACGTTTATTATTTCAGTGAAATGCGCAACCGTTCGGTATTTTATCTAACGGGTGGCATCCCTAAGTCTAAATATTCTTGTTACATTGCACAACCTTCAATGTTATGTCATAATTATGTAAAATTCTGGCAAATTAGTTCACAATGAGCCAGGCAGCCCAAACTGTTGCATATACCCTGACTCTGTGTGCAATGAATGCAAGAGAAGTGACACAATTACACCTGGTTAATATTGCCTGCTAACCTGGATTTCTTTTAGCTAAATATGCAGGTTTAAAAATATATACTTCTGTGTATTGATTTTAAGAAAGGCATTGGTGTTTATGGTTAGGTACAGTCGTCCAACGATTGTGGTTTTTCGCAAATGCGCTTTTGTTAAATCATCCCCCAGCGTTGCATCGATTATATTCAACACAGGACTCGCTAGATAAACTAGTAATATCATCAACCATGTGTAGTTATAACTAGTGATTATGATTGATTGATTGTTTTTATAAGATAAGTTTAATGCTAGCTAGCAACTTACCTTGGCTTCTACTGCATTCGCGTAACAGGCAGGCTCCTCGTGGAGTGCAATGAGAGGCAGGTGGTTAGAGCGTTGGACTAGTTAACTGTAAAGGTTGCAAGATTTGATCCCCTGAGCTGACAAGGTAAATATCTGTCGTTCTGCCCCTGAACAATGCAGTTAACCCACCGTTCCTAGGCCGTCATTGAAAATAAGAATGTGTTCTTAACTGACTTGCCTAGTTAAATAAAGGTATAGGGCAAAATCGGGGCCCTAAAATACCGATTTCCGATTGTTATGAAAACTTGAAATCGGCCCTAATTTATCGGCCATTCCGATTATTTGGTCGACCTCTAGTACCTACCATAGGAGTCCCCTCTGAGCCTACTATTGACTATGTACATACCCAGCGTGTGACAGAGCTGCAGGAGTTGTGACCCGTTTTTGTTGGTGATGTTGTGCCTAGGGGGGTGTATGGGGGAGGGAATGCTCTCACCTCCAGGCAGGTGTTTGTCCCCATGTGTGCTGAGGGTGTCAGATTCTTGTCCGGTTCTGGCATTTAGGTTGGCACAGACTATTACATGTCCCTGGGCCTAGAAATGATTGATTTCCCCCTCCAGGATGGAGAAGCTGTCTTCATTAAAGTATGGGGATTCTAGTAGGGGGATATAGGTAGCACACAGGAGGACATTTTTCTCTGTTAAGATAATTTCCTTTTGAATTTCTAGCCAAATGTAAAATGTTCCTGTTATGATTAATTTAATGGAGTGAGTTAGGTCTGCTCTATACCAAATTAGCATACCCCCTGAGTCCCTTCCCTGTTTCACACCTGGTAGTTTGGTGGATGGGACTACCAGCTCTCTGGAACCTGGAGGGCAACCAGTAGGTCCGTCTCCTCTATACCATGTTTCTTGTAGGATGACAATGTCTGCATTTCCGATTTCTTTGGTGAAGTCCAGGTTCCTGCTCTTTAGGCCGAAGGCAGATGGCCTCAGGCCTTGGATATTCCAGGATGAGATAGTGAAGGCTTTGTGTTCCATAAAGTGTCCAATGTTGTTGGCCTCAGGCCTGTAAGTGTGAGCAGGGCCTGCTAATGGCTACCGGCTAACTCTACCCAGATGTTGCCCCATTCATTCTCCCCCATCCCTTTTTGCTTGCCTATTGTAGCTCCCTGTATTACTGCCTGGGCCGCATCCCAAACAGCACCCTATTCCCTATGTAGTGCACTGCTTTTGACCGGATCCCGAACTCTGGTGAAAAGTAGCGCAGTATATAGGGAATAGGGTGCCATTTGGGACAGTCTTGCCTACTGCCTCTCCTCCAGTGTCAGTTCTGGTTTAAAAGGATCTAGCTTGTATGGAAGGAATGACGTTTAATGAAGATGGGATTTTACTGTCCTAAATATTTCCTGCACAGAGTCATATAATAACATCATATGGTTATTCCATTCATCCCTGTGCTGAAGCCAGTTATTATTCATCTAGATTCTATGACAGGGTCCTTCCTCTCCAGTCTGTTGGAGTGCACTTCTTATGTGGAATTAAATAGAGAATGTTCACTACTGTGCTTTGTGTGCAGGACATTTTGGAAAGTTTGGGAAGTTAAGCTTGTTCATTATCTGAGAGAGAGAGTTGTTTTTGTTTCTTTGTTTCTATGAGATCATGATGTTTGTGTGTGGGTGTGTCTATGAGATTGTGTTTGTGTGTCAGTTAGTGTATTTGCAGGGAGTTGAGCTAATCAGCTAATGATTATGGGAGGATCCTGGTCCCAACAGAGAGGAGCTCTGTTAGAGGGGGAGGTGACAGAATGGAGTGCAGTGGGTTGGCTCCAGGAGGGGACTCTGGGTCGGGCTTCAGGAGAGGGTTATAGAGGTTCCAGCTGGTTAAGCTAATGAACAGAGGTGTGTGTGTGTGTGTGTGTGTGTGTGTGTGTGTGTGTGTGTGTGTGTGTGTGTGTGTATTTCAGTGAGCTTATGCTGGTGAAGTGTTCTTTTTGAGGAGTGAGGCAAGGGGATTGTGTGTGTGTGTGTGTGTGTGTGCCAGCTGGCACAGAAAGACAGAGAAAGCTCTCGCAGCTCGATTCTGACTGCAACATGTGTGTGTTGTTTGGGAGCGGAGGGCTCATTAATGCGCTTGCAGCCTCGGGACCGTCAGTTTCCAGCTAATTAAGCCTAGTGCACAACACGTGGGCAACACCTGGAGCCAAGATGGCAGAGGCAGAGCCACACTGAGCCATGCTTTCCTGGGTTGGGTCTGAAATTGGAGCCCTTTTCCTGGATGGGGAATAGGTTGCCGATTAGCGGGGGATGCGGTGGATGGTGTGATTCTTCTGTTGTAAGAGCCCAGCTCACTTGGGCCGTTGTTGTTTTGGAGGGAATTTGTTTCTCGTCATTATGTCTTAATAATGTGGTATTGTGTGTGTTGAAGATCATGTCAACATTGTCCTCGGTTTCTGTGATGTAACCACATTCTACATAATTGGTCTCCCTGAATGTGTTCTTGATACATATGTGTTACCGTTTAAAGTCATTGCTTCATCCTTCATATCCAAACTACAGATCATGATGCTGTTCTACTGTATTTACCCTTTTGTTACTGGAGCTGTTGAGACGACACAGAGAGACCAATTAGTGCTGATCTAGAATCAGTTTAGCCTTTTTTAGATCATAATGAATAACATCTGGACAGGGAGCACCTGATCCTAGGTCAGGACTCCTACTCTTGAGACGCTGTATGAATATGGGCCCAGAAACCATTTAGCCTCCGTCAGTCTTTCCGTCATCAGATCAGGGTTGTGTATACCTGGTTGGACTAGGTGTGTCTGTTCATTGTAGATCTCTTCTCTCCCCTGTGTTGTGTTGGTAATGAGGCAGTACACTGCTGGGTTATTTGTGAAGTGTGTGGGTTTGGGGAATGTGTGTGTGAACTGATGTGTGTGTTTGTGAGTTGTAGCTTTTGTGGTTAAGGTGTTTTTCCTCTAGTGTCAACATTTTAGCTCATTGCGGAGTTACACACTAACATGCGAAAACACACACACACACACACACACACACACACACACCCCCCCACCCCCCATTGCTTTGCTTTTCTTGGGATTGGAATTTGATCTAAATCACGATGATGGTATACCGATACTGACAGGCAAGTGGAATACTGAGCACCTCAGAGAGTTAAACTGTCATCAGAGATCTAAGTCACTGGGCATCAGAGCGGAGCTGGGAGCAGACCCCACGGTGGAGCTGGGAGCAGACCCCACGGTGGAGCTGGGAGCAGACCCCACGGTGGAGCTGGGAGCAGACCCCCACGGTGGAGCTGGGAGCAGAACCCCGCGGTGGAGCTGGGAGCAGACCCCACGGTGGAGCTGGGAGCAGAACCCCGCGGTGGAGCTGGGAGCAGACCCCCGCGGTGGAGCTGGGAGCAGACCCCACGGTGGAGCTGGGAGCAGACCCCCACGGTGGAGCTGGGAGCAGACTCCCACGGTGGAGCTGGGAGCAGACTCCCACGGTGGAGCTGGGAGCAGACCCCCACGGTGGAGCTGGGAGCAGACCCCACGGTGGAGCTGGGAGCAGACTCCCACGGTGGAGCTGGGAGCAGACTCCCACGGTGGAGCTGGGAGCAGACTCCCACGGTGGAGCTGGGAGCAGACTCCCCCGGTGGAGCTGGGAGCAGACCCCGCGGTGGAGCTGGGAGCAGACTCCGCGGTGGAGCTGGGAGCAGACTCCCACGGTGGAGCTGGGAGCAGACCCCTGCGGTGGAGCTGGGAGCAGGCACCCGCGGTGGAGCTGGGAGCAGACCCCGCGGTGGAGCTGGGAGCAGGGCCCCAATGCGAGCTAAGAGCAGGCCGCAGGACTCAGCTGAGATCGACCTTAGTGGACCTTAAGGAAATGAACCGTAGAGTAATGTTGCTTAATACTCAGAGTATGTTAGTTAGCTGAGTCGTATTCATTAGGCAGCAAACGGATGAAAACGGACTGAAAGAGGTAGGGACTACCTGAATTTGTCCATTTAATAAGTGCTATTATTTTAGTTGTGCTACAATATGTCATAATGAATATGCCCCTGACCTTCTATGGGCTAACCAATGGTGGTGCAATGAAGCTAGCCTGTTTTCCTTCCTCATCAGCTTGCTGTTTTCTACATAACACACACTAGTCAGTGAGCGTATAACATGTGCTAGTGTACAGTCGTGGCCAACATTTTTGAGAATGACACAAATATTAATTTTCACAAAGTCTGCTGCCTCAGTTTGTATGATGGCAATTGGCATATACTCCAGAATGTTATGAGTGATCAGATGTGATCACTGATCAGATGAATTGCAATTAATTGCAAAGTCCCTCTTTGAACTGAATTTCCACTGCATTTCAGCCCTGCCACAAAAGGACCAGCTGCCATCATGTCAGTGATTCTCTCGTTAACACAGGTGTGATTGTTGACGAGAACAAGCCTGGAGATCACTCTGTCATGCTGATTGAGTTCGAACAGACTGGAAGCTTCAAAAGGAGGGTGATGCTTGGAATCATTGTTCACATTGTTACCTGCAAGGAAACACGTGCCGTCATCATTGCTTTGCACAGAAAGGGCTTCACAGGCAAGGAAATAGCTGCCAGTAAGATTGCACCTAAATCAACCATTTATCGGATAATCAAGAACTTGAAGGAGAGCGGTTCAATGGTTGTGACGAAGGCTTCAGGGAGCACAAGAAAGTCCAGCAAGCGCCAGGACCGTCTCCTAAAGTTGATTCAGCTGCGGGATCGGGCACCACCAGTACAGAGCTTGTTCAGGAATGGCAGCAGGCAGGTGTGAGTGCATCTGCACGCACAGTGAGGCGAAGACTTTTGGAGGATGGCCTGGTGTCAAGAAAGGCAGCAAAGAAGCCACTTCTCTCCAGGAAAAACATCAGGGACAGACTGATATTCTGCAAAAGGTACAGGGATTGGACTGCTGAGGACTGGGGTAAAGTCATTTTCTCTGATGAATCCCCTTTCCGATTGTTTGGGGCATCCGGAAAAAAGCTTGTCCGGAGAAGACAAGGTGAACGCTACCATCAGTCCTGTGTCATGCCAACAGTAAAGCATCCTGAGACCATTCATGTGTGGGGTTGCTTCTCAGCCAAGGGAGTGGGCTCACTCACTGAGAACTTGTGGTTAATCCTCAAGAGGCGGGTGGACAAACAAAAACCCACAAATGCTGTCATACTCCAAGCATTGATTATGCAAGAATGGACTGCCATCAGTCAGGATGTGGCCCAGAAATTAATTGACAGCATGCCAGGGCAGATTGCAGAGGTCTTGACAAAGAAGGGTCACCACTGCAAATTTTGACGTTTTGCATCAACTTCATGTAATTGTCAATAAAAACCTTTGACACTTATAAAATGCTTGTTATTATACTTCAGTTCCATAGTAACATCTGACAAAAATATATTTGTGTCATTCTGAAAGCATTTGGCCACGACTGTAATAATAACAGTCCTGTTGGTAAACTACCTATTAACATGGCAGGCCTGTGAAATTCAGAGCACCATAGCAGCCTGCAGCCTGCAGCCACAACGGCCTCCAGCCCACACAATGATGATCCTTGGTTACTGACATCCCTAGTTAAATAAAAAATACAAATACAAATTGGACCTCAATTCTCCCCTACGTGAGGCGGGGGGGGGGGGGAAGTGTGTGTGTGTGTCTGAAGTGGTGAGTTGTCCAGACTTTCTCTCACATACACACACACTATAATGATTTATTTTCCTTCTTCTGTGGTGCGGTGTTGCCATCTGTGTGTGTAACGGTGTTTGGGGGTTTAGTTTCAGCTCCACTCATCACGTAACTGTGGTGCCGCAGAGCTCCCAGATCCACTCATCACGTAACTGTGGTGCCGCAGAGCTCCCAGATCCACTCATCATGTAACTGTGGTGCCGCAGAGCTCCCAGATCCACTCATCACGTAACTGCGGTGCCGCAGAGCTCCCAGATCCACTCATCACGTAACTGTGGTGCCGCAGAGCTCCCAGATCCACTCATCACGTAACTGTGGTGCCGCAGAGCTCCCAGCTCCACTCATCACGTAACTGTGGTGCCGCAGAGCTCCCAGATCCACTCATCACGTAACTGCGGTGCCGCAGAGCTCCCAGATCCACTCATCACGTAACTGTGGTGCCGCAGAGCTCCCAGATCCACTCATCACGTAACTGTGGTGCCGCAGAGCTCCCAGATCCACTCATCACGTAACTGTGGTGCCGCAGAGCTCCCAGATCCACTCATCACGTAACTGTGGTGCCGCAGAGCTCCCAGATCCACTCATCACGTAACTGTGGTGCCGCAGAGCTCCCAGATCCACTCATCACGTAACTGTGGTGCCGCAGAGCTCCCAGATCCACTCATCACGTAACTGTGGTGCCGCAGAGCTCCCAGATCCACTCATCACGTAACTGTGGTGCCGCAGAGCTCCCAGATCCACTCATCACGTAACTGTGGTGCCGCAGAGCTCCCAGATCCACTCATCACGTAACTGTGGTGAGTGCCGCAGAGCTCCCAGATCCAAAGGTCTGTTTCCCTCAGCCTTATCTAAATAACGGTTGATGTAGTGGCTATTATTGGCTATTTTAGATGAATGTGATGCAGCTTGTACAGTAGATATTACATTGCTGTTACTGGAGTTGGACGCAGGTGTGTAAGGTGTATACAGACAGTTGACCTACCTACAGTGCAGTAAAATGTATTAAATCGTGTTTTCCCCTCATCAATCTAAACGCAATACGACATAATGACAAAGCAAAAACAGATTTTTATACATTTTTACAAATGTATAATATATATTTTTTAATATCACATTTACATAAGTATTCAGACTCTTTACTCAGTGCTTTGTTGAAGCACCTTTGGCAGCAATTACAGCCTTGGGTCTTCTTGGGAGTGACACTACAAGCTCTGTCAGGTTGGATGGGAGCGTTGCTACACAGCTATTTTCAGGTCTCTCCAGAGATTGTTTGATTGGGTTCAAGTCTGGACTCTGGCTGGGCCACTCAAGGACATTCAGAGACTTGTCCCAAAGCCACACCTGCGTTGTCTTGGCTGTGTGCTTAGGGTTGTTGTCCAGTTGGATGGTGAACCTTCTCCCCAATCTGGGGTCCTGAGCACTCTGGAGTAGCTTTTCATCAAGGATCTCTCTGTACTTTGCTCCGTTCACCTTTCCCTCGATCCTGACTAGTCTCCCAGTCTGTGCCGCTGAAAAACATCCCCACACCGTAGGGATGGTGCCCGGTTTCCTCCAGATGTGACGCTTGGCATTCAGAATCTTGTTTCTCATGGTCTGAGAGTCTTTGGGTGCCTTTTGGGCAAGTCGAAGCAGGCTGTCATGTGCCTTTTACTGAGGAGTGGCTTCCGTCTGGCCACTCTACCATAAAGGCCTGAGTGGTGGAGTTCTGCAGTGATTGTTGTCCTTCTGGAAGATTCTCTCATCTCCACGGAGGAACTCTGGTGCTCTGTCAGAGTGACCATCGGGTTCTTGGTCACCTCCCTGACCAAGGCCCTTCTCCCCCGATAGCTCAGTGTGGCTGGGGGGCCAGCTCTAGGAAGAGTCTTGGTGGTTCCAAACTTCTTCATTTAAGAATGATGGAGGCCACCGTGTCCTTGAGGACCTTCAATGCTGCAGAAATGTTTTTGTACCATTCCCCAGATCTGTGCCTCGACACAATCCTGTCTCGGAGGTCTACGGACAATTCCTTCGACCTCATGGCTTGGTTTTGGCTCTGACATGCACTGTCAACTGTGAGACCTTTATATAGACAGGTGTGTGTCTTTCCAAATCATGTCCAATCAGTTGAATTTACCACAGGTGGACCTCAAGTTGTAGAAACATCTCAAGGATAATCAATGGAAATAGGATGCACCTGAGATTAATTTCGAGGCTCATAGCAAAGGGTCTGAAAACCTATGTAAATAAGGTTTTTCTAAAAACCTGTTTTCGCGTTGTCATTATGGGATATTGTGTGCAGATTGAGGAGGAAAAAACGTATTTAATACATTTTGGAATAAGGCCGTAATGTAACGATGTGGAAAAAGTAAAGGGGTGTGAATACTTTCCACATCTGAATGAAAGGTGCGGGTGTACCTGCCTTAATTGACATCGGCGCTCTGGGGAGCGGTTGTTGTTGGTTAACTGTCTTGCTCAAGGGCAGAACAACAGATTTTTGTCTTGTTGGCTCAGGGATTTGATCAAGCAACTATCCGGTTACTGGCCCACCGCTCCGACCCGTCAGACAAACTTCCTCCACACCTCTCTGAAGTGTGCACAGTTCCTACGTCATTTCAATGCACTTTT